>NC_057813.1:662258392-662558392 GCF_018294505.1 Triticum aestivum | reverse complement strand
TTTGAACAAACTATGCCATGAATGTGGCCATAAGATTCATCGTTTGGCTTGAAAGCCATGAATCTGCACACATGATAGCTCATTTCTGAGAACACTTTTTTATAAGAATTGACATATTACAAGTTTATTATTTTTGCTGGTAACTTGGTCACATATAATGATACAATGCGAAGGTTTTCCAATTTTTTGAATTTTTTTGAGAATTTAATGCCCATTTCAAAATGCTGTCAAAACGGTGGGCATGATCGTTCCTAGCTAGTGGTTGAATATTGGATTTTTTGGTGTTTCTCTGATTAAATAGATAGTTATGTACCTAGAAATGATTTTTGTAAAAAATAAAGTGCAAACTACGAGGCAGCTGCAGTTCAAATTTGACTCGCTTCCTACAGAATTGGTGGAAATTTATCTTTTTCATGAGAGGTGGATCAAAGCTTTTCACACCCATCTATTTGATCAATTGTTTATTAAATATATCCTAGTATTTTAGAAAATTGATTTGGTACAATTTTGCAACAAATATTTGGTAGGTCCTTCACAAAAAATGCTTATTTTGGGCACTCGAAAAATGGAAAATGATTTTTTTTTCTTGCAACGAAAATGGTAACTTTCGTAAGAAACATTGTTTTTCATTCCAAGATGCACCCTTGTGCACAATATGAGATCATTTGAGCAAACTATGCCATGAATGTGGCCATAAGATTGATCATTTGGCTTGAAAGCCATGAATCTTCACACATGATAGCTCATTTCTGAGAACACTTTTTTTAAAGAACTGCCATATTACAAGTTTATTATTTTTGCGGGTAACTTGGTCACATATAATGACACAATGGAAGGTTTTCCATTTTTTTGAATTTTTTATGCCCGTTTCAAAATGCTGTCAAAACGGCGGGCATGACCGTTCCTAGCTAATGGTTGAATATTGGATCTTTTTTGCTGTTTATGTGATTAAATAGATACTTATGTACCTAGAAATGATTTTTCTAAAAAATAAAGAGCAAACTATGAGGCAACTGCAGTTCAGATTTGACCCGCTTCCTACTGAATCGGCGGAAATTTGTCTTTTTCACGAGAGGTGGATCAACGCTTTTCACACCCAACCATTTGATCAATTGTGCATTAAATATGTCCTAGTATTTTACAAAATTGATTTGGTACAATTTTGCAACAAATATTTTGTAGGTCCTTTATAAAAAAGCTCATTTAGGGCACTTGAAAAATGGAAAATGATATTTTTCATGGAAAGAAAATGATAACTTCCTTAAGGAACATTGTTTGTCATTCCAAGATGCACCGTTGTGCACAATATGAGATCATTTGAACAAACTATGCCATGAATGTGGCCATAAGATTGATCATTTGGCTTGAAAGCCATGAAACTTCACACATGATAGCTCATTTCTGAGAACACTTTTTAAAATAATTGCCATATTACAATTTTATTATTTTTCCTAGCAACTTGGTCATATATAATGACACAATGCGAAGATTTCCCGAATTTTTTTATTTTTTTTTGAATTTTTTATGCCCATTTCAAAATGCTGTCAAAATGACAGGCATGACTGTTCCTAGCTAGTGGTTGAATCTTGGATTTTTTTGTTTCTCTGATTAAATAGATACTTATGTACCTAACAATGATTTTTGTAAAAAATAAAAAGCAAACTATGAGGCAGCTGCAGTTCAAATTTGACCCGCTTCCTACTAACTCGGTGAAAATTTGTCTTCTTCACGAGAGGTGGATCAAAACTTTTAAGACCCAACCATTTGGTCAATTGTGCATTAAATATGTCCTAGTATTTTATAAAATTGATTTGGTTCAATTTTGCAACAAATATTTGGTATGTCCTTCACGAAAAAGCTCATTTTTCCACTCAAAAAATAGAAAATGATTTTTTCCTAAAAACTCATCTCTTATAACACTTCTTAAAGATATTTGTATTATTCCAATTCCAAGTTTGCTAGTTTTCCTAAAAACTAGGTCACATTTGCTGACGCAATGAGAATATTTTTAATTTTTTGAATTTCTCATATCATAAAACTGTTTATATGATTCAACACCTTATTTTTAGTCGATTACGACCAATTTAGATGGTCATAACGTGTACTGGGTTCTGATTGGTCCATGGGCATGTCGCACGGATCTTGCCTCCAGCGCCGCTGGATGTTCACGGATCCGACGGCAGCCCTTTCTCCCTCACCTCCCTTTCGCCACTCAGCCCGCTTCCCTCCCACCCACCTAAAAAAGAAAGGAACAGAAGCGAGAGAGAGACCACCCAACACAGCCGCACCACTCCCCACCCCACGCAGCCCTCGACCTCTCTCTCCCCGCGAGCCTTCTCCGCCGCCGCTACCCACGTCGGCGATTCCGGCGGCTTCCGTAGTCTGCCGACGACGCCAAGCACACTCCCATGATCGTCTTCGTCCGCTCTGTCTTCCCCTCCGAGCAGATTCATCGCTCGCATCCTCTACCGGTCACCTGCAACCGTCCCCTGAGCTAGGGTTTCAGCCACCATGTCGCCAGCGTGGCTCCGGTGGCTCAGGTACATCTCTCCGTCGAGATCCCTGCAACCCACCCTATCTTACTCACCTCGTCTCCTCTCCCTTCCAGATCGAGCACGCCACCGTCGCTGTCATTTCGATCACGCTGGAATAGCAAAGGGAAGGCCATGGACAACGCCGCTCTAGCCCTACTCCAACGCCATCAAGGTCAGCCCCTCCCTCTCCTATTCGACCTTCCTCACCCACACGCACCAGTAGCAGCAACTCGATGTAGGGAGGAGGGAGAGGAGGAGTCCTGCTTCCTCCGCATGCATCTTCTCTCCCGGAACGACGCCCAACCTCAAGCGAGAGGTCTCCCTTCCCCTCCATGCCTCCCTTGTCCTCCTCGATTTCCTAGGTTTGCTCTCAATTTGCTGTTGCTGCTGCTGTGCTCTGCATTTTTTTACTTGCACACATGCTTGACTGAATTTTGAATGGGTGTTGCTGCTGTCACACTCCACTGCTGGGTCCTCCTAGCTAGCTATCTCTCAATTTGAACTGCCTATGTTGGTTGTTGCAGCCAGGCTAGGCGTATCTTGCATAATATCGATCGATCGAAACTTGTTTGCATATATACATACTACAGGAAGTGAGTGTGGTAACTAACTGTTGTTGTTCAATCTAGCTTGCTAGCTTGAAATCTTGTTTGTACTACATACATTGCAAATTTGCATGCCTAGTGAACTAGCCATGTATGTATTTTTTTTGATAGCATGGTCTAACTGAAGTTTGTTTTTGTGCTAAATGGGACACCTGATGCACTAGTCTTGGTACTGCTTTTGATGCTGTGACGGTGTGGTGTTCAAACAGTTAATGTCACTCATCCATTGATGAACTAGAGTCCATCTCCGGTTTGAATTGTCTCTGCTTTTAGTATATTTTGCTTGCTACCACAAAAATGCAGTAGAATTTAGCTTATGAATTTGTCTGGTTGGATTTCTCAAGTTATCTCAAGATGCTACAAAATATATGGTTGTTGTCCTCTCCCTTTGATGTTTGATTTGATTTGATTTGGTTTCCTCACACCTCTTTGTTTGCTCTGTTCATGCTGCTGCTCGATCCAAGAAGGTATTTGAGAACCTGAAGGTTGTTTTTTTTTATTGATAGATGCATGCATGTGTGGGTGGCAGCAGATCAACCTCCTTCTCAACCCATGGGTAAGCCCAGCCCCTAAGTCACTCAACTTCTCAACCCAATTTTTTTGTCTATCTTGTTCCTTGACAAACAAATTTTTTAGGCCAAAACTTTTTGTTCCATTACTACCAACTGGTTGCGCTCGATATCCATGCCCTAATTCATACCTGATCCATTCTTAGATGCTAGTAAGTAAACATGACATGTGGTAGAAAACATATTAAGCCACCATTACGTGTGACAATTACACCAGCTCATGTCAATGTATGTAGTTTGGATGAAATTTTCTTTTTGGCAACAAATGCATCAACTCTGACAGAACCATTCATGATTAATTTTGTCCTGTGCAAAATGTAGTGCTAATTCTGTAGTTCGTCATATGTACACATGTGCTCTGCAGATTTAGTTCTTCTTGTGTTGATGCACTTGGTCTAGAGATACAACAACATTAGTTAGGAAAAGTACTTGGCTGTGTGCAAAATTTGCTTTTACAAGAATTAATTTGATCTATCTCTAATTGATGCTGACGACAACAGTTATGTTCTATCTCTGATTCATGCTGATGACATCTCCATTCATTTCATCCAATGAGCAAACATGGCACCATCCATGAGTCTTGCAGCGAAAGGTCTGCTCCCCTTTGGAGCGCTCCCCTCGAGCGTCATCGTGCAGAGGCCGGTGTCCGTCACCGCCTCCCTGGAGCACAAGACAAGCGATTATAAGAGGAAGCTCCTGAAGCTTGCGCTCGGAGGAGTCGGCCTGCCCGCCTTGTTGAGTGCCGAGAAGGCTCTCGTCGATGACCAGGGCGTCTTTTCCTCCAGGATGTCATACTCGAGCTGGTTGCCTCCCCGGCCTTACTGCTGCTGGTGGTTGCTTCCCCTTCCCTTCCCCTACAGTGCTATATTGCATCACTGATCTGCAGTGTTTGGTGTGTCTCATTCCTAGTATTGTTATGTTCAACGATATTCCTAGTATTGTTAAAGTCAAGAGGTAAAGGTTTATTTTGTGTGCGTTTATACAATTAGCTGACAACTAGGATTAGTTTTATTCCTTTATAAGAAGTATTGATGCATGAGTTTGAATGGCTGAGTAGTGAATTATATCATGAAAGTACAAGTTAACTGATCTATATGGAATGGCTGAGTAGTGCATATTCAGGCTCTCGCCGTCTAATATGTGAAGAGCAATGTAACCAACGGAATGTGATATATGCATATGAATTAGATTGTGAGAACTCGATCGATGCTGGCTTCCTCCAAATAGATCAAACTTTTAGTGCTTGCTACACATGCTTCTGTACCTAAACATTCAGTACATATGCTGTTGTTGTTGACCGTGCAGTCTAAAAAACAACACCCATTTATTCTCATCCTTGTGTACCTGATTGTGTATGTGAATAAAAGTCATGCATTTGACCAGATTTATTATGTTCTTGTTCTGGTAGATCGTGAGGAGGTTCTTACTGTTCGCTGACTCTGTTCTGTTTTGGTGGTGATATAACCTAGTTATGAGGAAAATGCCTCACCGGAACATGGATGGAACTGACGGGAGGTGGATCCCTGCTCACTGACGCCAACCTCATCCATATCATTGTTGATGCCATCATTAACTGGTACTAGCCTATATATTCCCTCCCCCCCCCCCCTCCATGAAATAGATGTTATCAGTTGAATGGATGCATGAAATAGATGTTGTCAGTTGAATGGATGAGAGTGGCATTAGGATAGTGTTTTTCTTCAGGCGCTATGGTGGGATTATTGCACTATTTGCTTGCTGCTGTACCATTGTACCTACAGGTTATTAGTATTGTTGATTCTGACCATGAGCTTGAACGATTTAGTAGTAGAAGAGCATCAGTTTAATTTGTAGCAGTGAGGTCACTGATTTTTTTCCTATGGCATGGTACAAATATGATTGGAATGGTAGCCATTTAACATGTTAGAATGTACTGACTGTTTGGGTTGATTACTGGTCTGTATCAGGGGTACAAGTTTGTTACTTTCTATCTAGGTTTATTAGTTTCTATCTGGGTTTTCCTGCTGTTGTTTCCTGCTGTTATTTACCGTCTCTGCAGTTTACTTGAATCTGCACTTCCTTCCTTACTTGAATTCTTGATATCACTTACTGATATATGCAAAGTGTGTGTGTATCCAGTGAGCAAATATATAGTAATTACTGAGAATACTATCTGCTTTCTTTTAGTGGCTATTTTCTGCTCAGTTCTCTTTTGACATGCATGTAGTATGTTCTCTTTGAATGTGCAGATAGTATGCTCTGCTGGTGAAGTTTTTTCGTTGCTGGGATCATTTGAACCTGGATGTCATGTGTTGTGTGATCTAAGCCATATGGCATATTGTAAACTTTTTATTGCTGTTCTTTATGTACGATGTCATGAGATGTACGTTTGAAATGCTGCTTTGACAGCAAAATTGTATTCGTGTGTACGCCTGAAAAGGCTACAACCAACTGATAATTTGACAGCAAAATTATGAAAATTTCTCAACAATATACGAGTCAAATATCTGTTTTCCAATTTGCTATGCTTAAAGTTGTACTGCGCCTAAAAAGGCTACAACCAACTGATAATTTGACAGCAAAATTATGAAAATTTCTCAACAATATACGAGTCAAATATCTGCTTTTCAATTTGCTATGCTTAAAGTTGTACTGCGCCTGAAAAGGCTACAGCCAACTGATGATGTTGCTGTGGAACTATTTATTTATTTTAAATAGCAAAAATAATAATTCTGCCAAATAGTTATAAAAAACAAAATGAAAAGGTCAGCAAAAAACAAAATGAAAAGGCCAACAAAAAAAGAAATTTACAAGAGAAATTAAAGGGCCCAAAAAGAAAAGCCCTGTAAAATTGGGCTTGGCCCATTTAGTAGACCATAAAAAAACATAAATTTGTTGGAATTAGTGGGCTCGGCCCATATAAAAGATAGAATTGGACCGGGCTGAATCTTATCAACTACCTTTTCAATTGGTCACAATTTTGCTACGTCAGATTGCCACGTCATATCCGACATGGCCTGGGCAGACAGCCAGTAACCAAAACAAAAGGTCGTAGGAGGTCGTAGGATCCATGACCTTTTGTTTTGGTCGTAGCCTTCAACTACCTTATCATAAAGAAGGTCGTTAATTTCAGTTTGTGACGGCCAGCTTTTGACCATTTGTTTTTGGTCAAAAAAAGGTCGCAAATGGAAAATAGTGACCATTCAGTGACCAATAGTGATGGTCGCAAGTTGACGTATTTCTTGTAGTGACTGTAGTACGCACGCACGAGACGAACGGACACCGGCAAGGAGGAAGGCGATAGGTTTGGCGAGACGATGATCTATGGCGTGACGGTGTATGCCTCAACAGAATCTGGTGATGGGTTTGGCGAGACAACGATCTACGGTGCGATGGAGTCCGGCTCGATGGACGGACTTCGCCATGACATCCTATGGCGCGACGAATTCCATGCGTCGCTTCCTGGCCTCCAGGCGTGGCGCATGGGACTCACTCTATCAATACGGCATGAGGCATGATTAATGTTACATCGGGACTTGATGACAGCTGACAGGATACAAAACGATTAGGCAGGGGTAACCTCGTCCAAAATGTGCAAGTAAAACAACTTCATATCTGGAAAGAATCTCACCCTAAAACGACTTTATTTTTTAGTATCGAGTGTGTGTATTACTATTACATAAGAACCAGAAAGGGGTAATTTACATTTATTTTTAAGAAACCTCAGGCTGGGATCATTGCATCATGGCTGTATCGGAGCGCTCGCAACAGCAACAATCTCGGACTAGCATGTATAGCAGTAGCATTTAAAGTCACAGTCACACTCGCCCCACCTGTTAGCGGAGCTTTCATCTTCGCATGTAGTATCGCAACCGTCGGTAAAGCCAAAGCACGGTCCTCTATAATTGCCGCTCAGGTGCCGGCAATTACTCGGCTCGGCGCATGCAAATGCCATTGAACACAGTGGACATACTAGCACATACAAGAACGTGGTTAATTAGCAAAAAGATTAATCAAAACAACAACTTTTGAAAAAGATTAATCAAAACAACATATTAAGTTGCATACACCAGCCAATTCAATGCCAAAATTTTAGCTATTAGGACAGACAAATATTCACAACAGTTCATTCATGTGCAAGTACATACCGGCCGGCAGCTACCATGACAATTAGGAGCACGGCTCCAGAGATATTCTTTCCTAAAGGCGCCATTGGATGTTTTTTTGGAAGTTTTTTATGTTGAAGAAAAGAATGTACAAGCAGATTGGTGGATGATCGAGTGAGAATAAGTCCATATATATATGCCTAGTGTGTTCCACCCTAGAAGCGTAAACATATGATCCTATCCCCTAGTCTTTTCCAACTGAAGCTGGCCGGCCATGGTGTCAGGCACTAGCTGGCCCATCACCAACACGCCAAAGGTTGCTAATGGAGACAAATTTGAGTGACGCTTGGCAAGCCATGAAGTTGGAAGCCGACCGTAAGCAAGCTGAGTCGTTGTGAGCTAGATCGTGAGGATCCCATGCTGTTGGAGGCCAACATTGTAGTATCTCCTACTGCTGAGCCAAAGGAAAATGTGGTGGAGGGGCCGGATCCTTGCATTCTTTTGTACAAGGAAAATTGGTGCAGGCAGTGAAGGCACCACACTGTTCATCGGTGTCTCGGCTCTGTCAATGCACTGGATCTCAGTCCGTGTGTCTCCACCCGACAGTGAAACGTCACTGTGGGCTCTTGGTTTTATCCAAAAGTAATATGTGGCATCACTGCTAGTAAGGAACTACCAGGTCATAAGGATCCAAAAATTGTCAGGATGCAAGGCTTAAGACCCAACAGTGAATCTTGCTCACTGACGGCTTAGGGACACTTGGCAGTGATGGGTCGGCTAGAAAGTTCTATTATCTAGTATTGTCGATTAGCACATGCAATCTAAATGTTACGAATAAATGATCATATGTTGTTCCCAATAAATGTTTGAGGGATATTTTTATCTGTGTTGTTGATATAAATGACTTTTTTGCATTCTCCTCAATCACTTAAGTGAAATTGAGACTAATAGGAGCAGTAAGATATATATCTACCAGTGCATTAGTGACTAGTGCGAGCGGCAAGATATCTACAAATCAATTACCAACCAGGATATCTATATTACACGGTGACACAATTCAAGTATAAATAAGAGATACTCACTTTTTACTTGTATATATATGTACTACCCCAAATATAATGGATCATATGAAACATGTTCTTTTTACTGGTTCTCTGGACGATGTTTCTCACATCACCATCTACCGCCATGTATAATGCCCATGTGAAAGCGACTGTCCCAACAACTTGGTGTCACTGGACCTCATGTTAACTAATAGTGAGATCAAACTAACAGAAACAATCAACCACTCAGGCGCCAGGAATGGGAGGTCCAGACGTGGATACAAATAACCTTAAGTTTAGCCAAACAATGTATTACATTGCACGAAATTATATGATGGAAATATTCCTATAAGAGTGACTAAAAGTTCAGTGTTGAGATGTTTCATTTAGTGGTTCTGCATGGGAGGGCATCAAATAGTTACTACCTGATACACTGATACTAACACCATTCAATGGTTATGCTTCTAAAATTTCTATCACATCGATGCCTCAAGCCATATAGGATCTGTCCCATCATTTTATGGTTTGAAGTTCTGAATATTATTTACTCTCGCTGGCAGGTTAAGATTTATTTATGGCTCCGAACATCATATTTAGATCATTTTTGCTTTCATCGTCAAAAATCCACGTGACATGTCGGTGGGACAAATCGAATAGGGGTATGCATTGGGGTGTGTGTGTGCGTGTGCGCGCGCGCTCGAGAAAAGTCAAATTTATTTTGAACCACAAGTCCAACAATTTCATTTGTAATAACACAAGTAAGCTAATACTGGTAGGTACCACTAGGCAAACAAAAGTAATGAATGGATTTTAAGCTAACTTGGCACGCCCATCGAGCGGTTTTCAAGAAAAAAAAATCCCTTGGTAGTCCATAGATAGAGAAAAGAAAGGTTACTTTCCCCCTAATTGAGCAATGGCTAGTTGCCCTTTCGTAATCGATCCTTATGATCTTTCTTTCTCTCTTCTCCTTTAATTATTCAATATATATTTAACTAGCATAGCAGGGGTGGTAACCCCTCCTGTTTATTAAAAAATATATTATATATGTATTATTACATAAGAGCTAGGAAGGGATAATTTATATTTAAGATAATGACTGGATTCGAAGCACCAGCAACAATCTTATAGGAGCAGTAGTAGCATTTGAAGTCGTCACAAGGTCTAAAAAAGGTGTTAGGCTTTCAGCTTGGCATACAAGATTGCAACCGTAGCCATTGGCGCCAAGGCACGGTCTGATAATTGCTGCTTAGGAGTGTGTGCAAAGAGTATCTGATGGACACCGGCTGCGTGCATGCAGGGCATTGAACATACTAGCACACCGATTCAAGAATGTCGTTATAATTAGCCGATAGATTAAACGAAACAACATATTAATATAAGTAGCATGAACCAGCCAATTTAACGCCAAACAACTTAAGCTGCTAGGAGAGATACAGACAATTCACTTATATTTCATATGTGTGCACATACATACCGGCGGCCACGATGACAATGAGGAGCATGATCGCACAGAGGTTCTTTTCTGAAGGCGCCATTGGTTTTTTTTTTTTTGAGAAGTTTTTGAACGTTGAAGAAAAGAATGAGCAAGAGTTTGGTGGACGATTGAGTGAGAAGTCTGACAATATATATATATCACATGCCTAGTGTGTTCCACCATAAAATAAAAGTATAAACATAGGATTCTCCGATCCCCTGTTTGGATTAGCGTTTCGGCTAGTTTCTGGCCGGTTTAGGATACACACGTCCTCATGTCGTTTTCATTTCAGGTAGGAACTAAGAGGTGACCGGTAATTTACACCTGTAAAATAAATAAAGGTGTAAAAATTTACACCCATTCCAAGCAGGGCCCTAGTGTTTTCCGACAGAAGCACTAAGAGTCCGTAAACATGTTTGTATTTAGTGTTTTATTTACAACCAAAGTTTCCCATCAAGCACATTATATATTGTCAGCATTTGATGACCAGGCCCTCCATTGGATGTGGATTGAATGACAGGCTAACATAGCTTAATACGCCTAAGTAAACATGACACCAAGTTGCATTGGTACTAACCTACCTCGCTTGTCCACTAATACACTCGTTTTCGATGCATGAATATCGAATCACACTGTTGCGTTAAAAAACATATTGTTGTATGTGTGTGTTTTAGTTTCATTTTCTGATCCTCCATCAAAGCAAGGCTAATAATGTAGCTTCCCGCTGGTTGTATGGATCTTTGCAACCGGGCTCTCAACCTACTCATATAGTAGTTAGGTCTTCACTATTAATACATGACCCGCTTTCTTCTCTCACCGACTTTCCTATTTCTTGTGCGTAAGGCCCTGTTTGGATGAGATTGGACTAATGATTACTTGACCAGTGATTAGCTAACTATTAGACCTTGTCTTACATGGGTCGAGTATTTCGTGAGCACGGCTAGCATGCAGCATGAGTGGTAAGTACTTCCTCCGTTTCTTTTTACTCCCCGCATAAAATTTGGTCGAAGTCAAACTACAGAAAGTTTGACCAAATTTATAAGAAAAAATATAAACATCTACAATACTAAAACTATATATTATGAAAATACATTTCATGGCGCATCTGATAATACTGATTTCATATTGTGAATGTTGATATTTTTTAATATAAAGTTAGTCAAACTTTACAAAGTTTGACTTTGACCAAACTTTATGGAGTTAAAAGCATCCCAGGTACCTCAACTTGCACAGAATGTGATGATTTAGTTCCAAACTTGCAAAATGGCACTCCACCACACCCCAACTTGCACTGGATGTGACGATTTGGTCATGAGCCTATCAAAACACAACACTTGGCAGCCAGGTGGCTGGACCGGTCGTGGCACTTTTGCAGATACCCCACTGCCTTTTCATTATATTGCAGGTAGTAGATAGGAAGAACCAGTGAAGATAAATATGACAAAAACGGAATGCTTTATATCTAATGTGTAAAAATGACTGATCTGTTAAAGCGAACGCGGCATGCTCTCCCCAGCCACCATCATTCTCATCGCCATCTTGCTCTGCATTTGTAGTCCATGGTTTAGTACTTTAGTTTGCTCTGGAATGGAACGTGCTAGTTGCTTAACCGTGCATACACTTGTACGTCCAGTATTCATTTGCTGCATTTTTTCCCAACAGATTTATTAATAATCATTACATGGTGTACGAACCTCATGGTCAATTTAGTGCTACATTGCAGTGCCCTCTATATATATTCACATTAGCAGCGTATCTCTCATATGAACCGAGGAAACTCGGCTAAAAAGTAAAAGAAAGATATGAACTGAGGAGGCATTAGGCATATATACTTTTGACCTTCGATTGTACACGGTTAACTAGTTTTTGGCTGAATGTTTTTAACTGATCCTAGTGAATGCAGAGTGCTAGTGCCAGATATCGTAATACGTAGTAGCTATTTGTATTCTCCTTTTCCTTTTAGAGTTTTGCTCAACACTGATAGGTAGGCATGCCAGGTTGGTGCAGAGTTCGTAGTGAGTGCTCTGTCTGTGGTTGCTGTCGCTCAATTCCGAACTCTGACCATGTATTGGCACCAGAATGTTATGCCTGATATGAACCTAAGAGGCATTAGGCATACTGTTTTGACAGGACAGAGTAACAATCTATAGCGCAAAAAGTACACATGCATGCGTGCATGATCTGAACAATGTTGCCCCTGCTCTGCCACTCTACGTTGCTACGGTAATTTTAGGTGGGTTCAATCCATACTTTTAGGTCGGTTCAATCTTTTGCAATGAACTATGAACCAGATTAACCGTATGAATTAGCAGCAAATTCTCGAATTCTAGCGTTTTCTATTTTTCTGGTCAAAACCAGAGCTTAGACTCTGAATTTATCCAACATAACAGTAGCAGGTGTTGTACGTGGTGCGATGTGATGCAGGGGCGAGGGTGCTGATCCAGTGCAACTTCAAGGTGAACTCTAGCGCGGCGCCTGAGGAGATCTCCCTGGAGGCGGAGCGTACCACGCACTAGTACGGCGTGGGTTTCGGGTAACGGGCGTGGGTCAAGTTCACAGCTGGCCTACGGGGAGGTTTGTACACGGCCGGCTGGCGGGAGCACTGTCCAGATCGAGTGAATGATGCGAGGGAGTCGACAAGGAACATACAGTCGAGCTGAGCGGGAAGGATAGGGTGAATGAGGCGGAGGTGCAAGCGAGCAGCGAGCTGGGCCGGCGGCCGCAGGAAAGGCGGAGGGCGAGTGCGCCAGGTTGGTGTCGGGCACGACCAGCACGTCAGCGACGACCGCCTCACCCACTCCGGGGCCATCGGGTAGTACGCTAGCAGCCGCGTGAAGTCGGAGAAGTTGGGTAACGCCGCGAGCACAGCCCTCACATTGACTCCGGCGGTCGGGGCAGGCAGCAGCGCGACGGTGAGTAGGGAGACATGACCTCTGGCTCAGGGGTTGGGATTATGTCGTCCTGCGGGTTGATTAGCGAAAACAACGGGCGGGTACTTGCAAAAGTGCCGCAACGACCGGTCCGTCCACCTGGCTGCCAAGTGTCTTGTTGTGATAGGCACAAGACCAGATCGTCACATCCACGGCAAGTTGGGGTATAGTGGAGTGCAGTTTTACAAGTTTGGGACTAAATCAAGTTGAGGTACCTGGGGTGCTTTTAACTCAACTTTATATGCAGACTAAAAAAACGGAGGGAGTACGTAATGCAAGACACCAACAAGTTAAGCCAGGTATGCACCTGCAGTCATCTACGCACGCGTTTTTGCTTGAAAGTTTGGACAAAAGTTTGGAGCATCTGTACCAAGATCTTCCAGCTGCTACTACCCACAGCTAGTTGGGTAGCCTCCCTCTAGACCATTGGTGGTACTATACGTGTCAGGCCGACCCCAACCACCATCACCAGCATTTTCATGCATGATTCAATTTAGTACTAGATAGGTGGCGCGGCTTGCCGCGCGTTACCCGCAAAACGACAGACAACTAGATACGATTAACCATTTTGAAAGATGATAGAGCTAAAGTGGTATGTGTACAAGTGATTTTAGCACACGAATATAGAGTTTCACAAGTCTAAACAATGTAAAAAAAACAGCAGCAATCATTTAAAGAGGAATGTGAAAAAGAACACACCATTTATTAGATACATTATAACCGAGCACTTTTCCTGCCTCTCAGACCATTAGTATTTGTATCCGTTGGATCTTCAGTTCTAGGCTTTCTTGGCCGTCGATTGCCTCTTAATCGAAGCTAAATCGCGCGTACGGACTTCCTTCACAGCGTAACGAGCGCTAACCCTATCGGGCCGCTGCTCCGGTGGTTTTTTGGGCATCTCAGGTTCAGTTGGGCCTACTGGGCCTGTAGTACGATACCGTGCAAAGCAAAAGTGGAGAGAACCCTAAAACACTGGATGCTCATGCACGGCCCTTATCTCTCGTTCGCGCAGCCTCGCGTGGCAGCGCATCGCCATGGTTGACCGACCGATGTGGGGGTTTGGACTGCAATGGCGTTGGTGCACTCGATGCGCACAGACGCGAGGAAGCCTCCTCGATCTGTTCGGTTGCACGAATGCGACGGAATCGTCGGTCCGGTCGGTTGCACGGACCCGAGCGGCGCGTCGGGATGGGATGTGGCAGCGAACAGTCGTGAGAATCGCCAAGGATGCTTGATTGAAAGGTTAATCGGCCATTAAAGCCAATTGAAGCTCTGGGCAGGTCAGTTACAATGGTGAGTCATATTTTCCATTCAATTCACGCATGCGAGCCCATATATTCCCAACCTTGCCGCTTCTCCTTTCCCACCACTGCTCACTTTCGCAGACCATTCTCCAGCACAGAGCGACCTTTGCTGCTTAGTTCTCCAGCTTCCAATTCTCCCTGTTTGCTGCAAATACTCTTCACTCAATTCTTCCTCTATTTTCAGTAATATAGTACTGTTCTTTGTTTTTAAAAACGCAGGTTCCACACGTTGACAGATTTGAGCCTGCTTCTCCTGGGTTAGAAGGTGATGCGCTGGTTCCAATTCTCTATCTACATATACTGATGTATTCTCTGTCTAATTCATAATCTCAAATGATTGCAGCTTCTATACAATCTGCTTGATTTTTCTTTCTTTCTTCCAGCTAAATCTGCTGGCATCCAATGGCCAATGGACAGGTCAGTATATTTTCTCTTGTGCCTCCGTTAATTATGCCTCATCTCACTATTTGTGTATTTTACTATGTACCTTCCATTCATATAATATGTTTCACTATATGACTGTTTGAAATAATCAAAGTACCGCCTACTGTTCATGCCTTATGTAGCAGGTTATTTAGCAAGTGAAAAATGCTCAAAATAAAGACAAATTTTGTACAAGGCACTGAGGAATCAAATGAAAATATTGTGCTTCACAGATCAAAACGAACAAAACATATAAATGCCGTACAATGCGCTGATGCTTCGACTTCACAATCTTCATAAACTGAAAGTAATATGCTTCCCAAATCCAAATGAGTAAAACACCATGGTCCGCCTTTTGATTTCCCCCCTATCGCACGCATTTGGCACAGGAAACAAGCAAAAATTGTTAAGTCTGGACCATTGTGTGATGCCAGTGGACAACCACAATTGCCTCTAGCAGAAAAGTACGTAGATGCCCTGAAAGGTACTATACTAGCTTCTTATGTATTCCTAATATGACAAAAACAACTAAAATAGTCATAACTTGTGCTCCTTTTATTCAAGCAGAAACATATCGCGGCCGTTCACGCCTAGGTGGGCCTTGCTAAAGATGCCAACATTGTGGTGCATCCTTCCGGTGGGATGAACTGGTAGAAAGAGAATCCAGCTGGACAAAACGCCATGTTATATCAATCGCCGTTGAAGTGGAGCTCGTATTCAGATTTCTGAATTCCTGCCTCCACCGGAATATCTTGCACACTTATGCGTTTTGATGGTGGTCATGAGAGAATTTATAAACCACATAAGGCAGTAGAATTGTCTATTTAATTTCACTTCTTTTGGAGCACATGTAGAAAAATGTATCAGCGATCGTAAAGGTCCATATGTTTTCTGAATAAGCGGTCAAGTGCACCACAAGATGGGTACATTAGTTCCACATGGCACTAGCAAGAAGCCATAAAAAATCTCTAGACCAATACTTGGAACCTGAAATTTAGTCCATGTCGACTTACTATTTATTTACAAACTTTTATATGAATTACAGGACCGGAACTGGAGGCAACAAATCAATTTCCGCAAAGAAGATGCACTTATCATAAAAAGAGCTTCAATCAGGGTATTTCAAAAGCAAATAAAGGAATGGCGACCTTCCATATACATCCATCTTTTGAAGTTATTTAGTTTTCCAATAATAAATATATCACCTATGTGCGAATGCTACTACATGATCAGCTGATCAGCAACTTTATCATCAGCAGTTAACGTGTCTCGGTAATATGTTTTGCAAAAACTATTCCTCTTTTGTGCACTGAATAATTAAACAACTTATGCATTTCTATACGTATGGTTACCATACTTCTAAATAATGTTCGTTTACATATCTTTGCCTTTTCTATTCCTATAATAAAATGCACCTCTTGGATCTTTTACTATTCTTCCAAGATTGTTGAAATCTCAATGCTATAATATCTCATTCTATTAGTATAACAAAATACACTTTTTCAGTTTCCAGTTAAACTCACTCATGACATGCAGAAACTAACATCTGAGCATATTAGTTTGTAAATTCACATGCAAAATCAGGATTCATACCCTAAATTCAGCAGTCGAAGCAGACCTTTTGTGTGCACCCTTAATTTTCTTTTCAAGTGACACCCCTAAAATTCTTGCAGGGTGGAGCTTCTAATTCCTCTTCAGTATCATTGGTTCTCCTCTTTTTTCTTCCATGCTAGGCCAAGGCATATACAGCATCAGTAAACACAAACGACTATATTCATCAGTTACAAAAAAAAACTTATTAGTTACAGCTGCATGGTGCAAAATGATAACTGAATACTTATAAATGTCATAATATTAAACACCATATAATGGTTAATATTTAATATCCTGACCTCTAACACACCATTATTCCATAAATGTAGAAATTTTCTGCACAGGTTACAGTATCAACTAATTCCTGCCAAAAGGTACCTATGTTCTCAGTTTATGTTTGTTGCGTGGCTTCTTCAGATCTGACATTTTCCATACCCTTATTTCAGATGGATAATCCTACCAATGAACACACTCGAGGAACTGCTGATTCGGAGACCATATTTACAGTTTTTTTTAGTCAACCATACTTATAAATTATTAAAACAACGCAACACAAGGCCGAGTCGAAGACCATACTTCCAGATAAATTGAAACAAGCCAGCCCAAGAACGAACTAATAGCCCAATATCGTTGGCTTGTTTAAACCTCTTGACATTTCATGTATAACTTTGATTGCCTCAAAAAAAAGTGCACCTTCGATCTTTAATATTCAATAAAGGACGGAGCTGCAGAATTTAAAACAAAATCACAAGCTAAAATTACAATACAAAATTACTGGACAATGTGTCTCCATATATTCGTATCAATGCCTACCATTAAATTGCACAAATCGACGGGTGCAGCAACGCGCGCCGGCATGGTCTAGTATATGATAATATTGAGGATAATAGCCCAAGCAAAGAGCTGGTCACATGTGAATCAAAGCAGTTCTATGTAAGAAAAATATGGATGAATTATTTGTAGTAGGTCACAGAACCACATCTACATCTGACATTTTCAATCAAAGGGCTAAGACATGTTCTTCAAAATACAAAAACAACATACACAGTTTTGCGTTGCCTTCCCCGGATATCATGATTTCGTTTCTTTTATGAAGATATCCAACAGGATATTGTCGACCTGATCCATAGAAGAATTGAAACATTAATATTATCAACCATCACAAGGAAAAGAACACGACAAAATACGTATTATCTGACATTCTTTGCGGTGCTAAAAAATAGTGTGTAAGCAGGATGGGCATATTGTGCACAAGCAATTAGCATATAAGCTTAGGCGAGTATATCACCAATTCAGATTATGTAAAAAGAAGTGGATCATTGATCAGATAGTATATACACAACTTTATTCTTCTGTAATGAAATGTTGTCTTCAACCTACTTTCCTTTTAGGTAAAACAAGCACAACAATACAACTAATTGTGCCTTTGTTTTGCCTGCAAGGAGAAGTACTGAATAGAAAAATACAACTGATCTACTTTCCTTTGATCTACAACAATACAACCGATCTACAAATCATATATGAGAAAGGTACATCTCTATCTTGCAGTGCCTCTTAAAAATGTAAGAGCAATGGTGGCTTTTCTTCTCTGCAAAATTAAATCACGGTCATGTAGAACCCATAACACAATGAAGAACCAAACAGATCTCTGTAGGTGCATACACCAACAAATATCAACTTGGTCATAGGACACCATAATCTATAATCTTATATTCACGAAAAATCGTATACCCCAAGCAACACATGAATAAATAGTTACCGACGGAAAAAGGCAGACACATAGAAATCATTCATGACCCGAAGCACATTAATAAGAATAAAGAATGGTTATACCTGTAGATCCATGGGTGGAGCAATGGCGGAGATACTGACACAGCTTCAAACCAACCGAGGTGAAGGAAGCACAGATGCAAACAACATCACAAGGACCTTGTAAATCAGCAGCCAACATGAAGCGGCCAAAAAGGAACAAAGAAGAGCAAGGGGGGCGTCAACCTCAAGAAGTAATAGAAGAACATGGCGAGAGAATGATCCATTGGAATATATGTATAAATAAGAGAAGATATGCCAATTCACTACATGTCTAGGAAATTACATTTCCGGTCAGTGCAATGCAACGCGTAAGAAGCTAAAACTGAGACATGACAATGAAACTCAAAATTACAGCTCACACAACACATTCTTTTCAGCTGTCTTCGCGTTGATAAGAAACTAAGAAGACCTTGGCATGAGAGAACAATAAAATCTGCTGCTTTGATAAGGAATAGCGACACAGATAACTGAATGACTGAACCCAAGAACCTTCTAAAGTCCTTTTTAGGGATGGCAATTTTATCCATGAATCTGGATACCCATGTATACCCGACCTGGTTGGAAAAGGGTATGGAGCTCATTTCTGCCCATGGATCCATGGATCTGGATATCCGTGAACGGCTGGGTTGGGCATGATTATAATTTCTGCTCCATGGATATCCAGTGGATACCCATATGACACGTGGGCCCATTTGTTAGGATGAAAAAGGATCCATCATTACTGACAACTAATTTGGAGCCAAATGCGCTCATGTTGACATTCAGCTGGGTCTCCAATTAGTAGTGCACATACTGTTGGAAGTGTATTTTAATCTTAAATATGTTAGGTATTTATTAATGCAACTTTGGTTGTGATGTAATAAGACTTTGCAACTTCGGTTCTGATGTAATAAGATTTAAGACAAGTGTTGTGCTATGAGGCTAATTGAGTTGTCATTGTGTGGCCTACTTCAGTTTTTTTATGTAATAAGATTTAAGACAAGTTTTTCACTATCATACTATTTGAGTTGTTATTGTGTGCATGGACAATGTCTGAATACTGCACTTGCTGCCTACTTATGCTTGTAGCTTATGTTGTCAGTTTTGAATGAATAATGAGTTAATTTGACCTGTGGGAAGTCTTCATGCTGATTTTTCTCTGCCCATGGAGCTCCATGGGTATCTGGGTATCCAGTGGGTTTGGGCATGGGCACAAGTTGTGTCCATGGATACTTTGGTGGATGCGTGGAGAGCATGAAGATGGATCATGGGTTGGATTTGGACCAGCTCCACCTGCCCCAAACCCGACCCATTGCCATCCCTAGACCTTCTAAGAAGCAAGCAATTCCAGAAAATGATAACCGAGGAATTAATCCAAATAAAATTAGATAGTTTTTGTCATCGTTCTAATTTGCCGGTGTCAGCAGCTGAAGGTCCATCCTAGATATTGCATTATATAACCACACGAGTAATTGCAATTTCCTTGACAAGGAGAAAGAGAATCTATAAGCTTGTCAGTTCATGATAGCCATGAGCTTCATTCACATCATCCTAAAACTCTACAATATCACATCATGCTTGGTGGAAATAATATGTTAAAATATTTAGTTTGGAAATCACAACACTTCGAATGGAACAAAAGAATTATTGTTAGATGAGCCTAAATTTATTCTGTTTTTGGCAGATAACAGAGAATAGGGAAATGTATAGTGCTTGGTAGATGCATTTTGATAGCAAACAAGTACGTACTACTCTTAATACTTAAACAACAGTACAGACGGCGTCATAGGAAATCAGTTATGCAAAAAACAAAATGGCCAAATCTATATAGCCTGTTCGGAGTTTCATTCTTGTTAATTGCAGACGCATGGCAGGTTGTAAAACACATTCTCTTAGAATTAGATTTACTTTCAAGTGTCTTGTTGTAGTCAATTATCACAAATACATACTATGTAAAAACCTAGCTAGATCCAAATCTCCAGGACAGCAAGGTACCAACATAACAAGACTGACCCAAAATTTATTTGGAACCTAGCTAGACATGAGAATCTACTCAAAAAGAAGAAACCAACAATATCTTTACAAAAACATAGCCAGTACTTGACTCCTCTCCTCAAACGAGAAGGGAGCGAGGCCACTAAATGGTATAGGAACATAACAGGAGAAGAAGCTCACCCAGCTAGAACGTGGCCGGTGTGGTCGCTGGAACAAGAGGCGGCAGAGCGAGCACAGTTGATGCGAAGACCAACTTTGGGAATGAGGGGGCCATCTTCTTCCTCCCTCGTGGCCTCCATGTCCTCCTCTTCTTCCTCCCCCATGACCTCTTCTCCTTCCTCCCCCACGACCTACTCTCTAGGGTTATCTGTGCGGGCGCAAGTGGGGGCGTAGACCAGCGGCTAGGGCGGGGAATCGGTAGAGTGGGGCGATGTTAGATCCTGAAGGGGATCGACAAGTTTACTCTAAGAACTCGATGTGGAGACCCTTCTATAAACTGGATCGACCTATTGTACAGAGAAGCTATGGTTTCTTAGTTTAGCATACAAAGTGAATGCCTCACACGGGTCGCGCACTGGTTTACGTAACCACGCGAGTTACAGGAAGTAAAAGACGACAGTGACAACGCGGTGAATTATAGTGAACGGGGTTAAAGGTAGGAGAAGTCTCAAACCACCATCCATCCTGATCATGTGTTTTCCACCATCCATAATCATAACTGTTGGCGGAACGGTACGTTGTCGATAACAGATATACAGCTACAGCAGCAGTCAGCTTCAGAGTTGTGACATTGCTCCCCGGGGAAGACAACAGTTGTCCTCAAGTGTATTTCTCGGGAAACCAAGCTTTGATGGTGTTCGCAAAGAAATCCGGGAAGATCTTCATGAGATCTGCATCTTCCCATGTTGCTTCTTCAGCAGGGAGATTTTCCCATTCCACAAGCCATTGGGACCATTTCTTGGTAAGGATCTAGTTTCCAGAACTGTAGTAGGTTCAGTTTTAATCTTGCCCTCTGATGTTACCAGGGGAAGATCAGTTTCAGCAGGCTCACATGGAACAAAGGGTGGATGGCTACAGTGGAAATTATTAGGATCTTGTAGGCCATTCTGCCAATCCTTTCCAATATTCTGTAAGGACCATAATATTTGGTAGTGAGTTTGTGATGAGGACACCACAACCGTCGACAAGTCTCCTGATGGAAATATGCCCTAGAGGCAATAATAATGTTTTTATTATTATATTTCTTTATTCGAGATAAAGGTTTATTATTCGTGCTAGAATTGTATTGATCGGAAACTTAAATACATGTATGGATACATAAACAAAATACTGTGTCCCTAGTGAGCCTCTACTAGACTAGCTCGTTGATCAAAGACGGTTAAGGTTTCCTAACCATAGACATGTGTTGTCACTTGATAACGGGATCACATCATTAGGAGAATGATGTGATGGACAAGACCCACCTGTTAGCTTTGCATATGATCGTTAAGTTTATTGCTATTGCTTTCTTAATGTCAAATACACATTCCTTCGACTATGAGATCATGCAACTCTTGGATACCGGAGGAAAACCTTTTGTGCTATCAAACGTCACAACATAACTGGGTGATCATAAAGATGCTCTATAGGTATCTCTGAAGGTGTCTGTTGAGTTGGCATCAATCGAGATTAGGATTTGTCACTCCGAGTATCGGGGAGGTATCTTTGGGCCCTCTCGATAATACAACATCACAAGAAGCTTGCAAGCAAATTGACTAAAGGAGTTAGTTACGAGATGATGTATTACGGAACGAGTAAAGAGACTTGCCGTTAACAAGATTGAACTAGGTATGAAGATACCGACGATCGAATCTTGGGCAAGTAACATACCGACAGACAAAGGGAACTACATATGTTGTCATAAAGGTTCGACCAATAAAGATCTTTGTCGACTATGTAGGAACCAGTATGGGCATCTAAGTCCCGCTATTGGTTATTGACCAGAGAAGCGTCTCACTCATGTCTACATCATTCTCGAACCCATAAGGTCCGCACGCTTAACGTTCATGACGATATAGTATTATATGAGTTATGTATTTTGGTGACCGAATGTTGTTCGTAGTCCTCGATGAGATCACGGACATGACTAGGAGCTCCGGAATAGTCCGAAGGTAAAGATTGATATATGGAATAATAGTGTTTGGTCTTCGGAAGGGGTTTCGGATGTTTCCCGAAATGTTCCGGTGCGAGAAAACTTTATTTGGGCCAAGGGGTAAAGCCCATGGCGCTTTTGGTAAGTGCAAAAGGCAGTTTTGCGGAGGCCAGGGTCCAGACGCCAGGGACCCTGGCGTCTGGTCCTGGAGTCCGAGAAGGACTCTTGCCTTTCGGGCAAAACCGACTTTGAGGAGGCTTTTACTTCAAGTTTCGATCCCAGGGCTCAACATATAAATAGAGGGGCAGGGCTAGCACCCAAGACACATCAAGATTCACCAAGCCGTGTGCCGGCAACCCCGTCCCCTCAAGTTTATCCTCCGTTTAGTTTCTGTAGTGCTTGGTGAAGCCCTGCGGAGATTGTTCTTCATCACCAACCGTCACCATGCCGTCGTGTTGCCGGAACTAATCTACTACTTCGCCCCTCTTGCTGGATCGAGAAGGCGAGGATGTATTCGAGTTGAACGTGTGTTGAACGCGGAGGTGCCGTACGTTCGGTACTTGATCGGGACGGATCGTGAAGGTGTACGACTACATCAACTGCGTTGATAAACGCTTTCGCTTAGTGATCTTCAAGGGTATGAAGATGCTCTCCCCTTCTCGTAGCTATGCATCTCTATGAATAGATCTTGCATGTGCGTAGAATTTTTTTTGTTTTCCATGCAACGTTCATACAATTTATATGAAAACAATCCTTTTCTAGCATGTATGTTAGACTATAGAGAAAATCATGTATGTTAGACTATATAATATAGAATTGAACACAACGCTTTTTCCCCTTCACCCCACCAAGAAAAATATAGCATGCCACTATTAAAGATGTTAGAATGGCATCATTTATTTAGATTATATTCAATATATATTGATGGTAAAACTCTATGTAAGCCCATATCTTTTGTGAGATCAAGTCAATTGAAAGGCATCATTTACAATATTTATTTGAATGATGATAGGTTCGCATGCTACAAGTAGTGCAATAACGTCCATGCTCGATCCCGCAAGAACATATAAAACATTCTACCTATAAAGATCATTCTCTTCTTCCTAGTCCTCGCCCTCCTCCGGATCTCAGGACCCGACATCCCATGCCTCGGCATGCTATAAATAGTCCTCGCCCTTCTTCCTAGTTCTTCTCCTCTTCCTTCTCCTAGTTGCACGAAGGCATGGTCCAAAATGCAATGAATCATCGCAAACGGTGATGGCCGGCTGATAAACATGGTTCTATGTACAAACAAACTGTAGGTGAGTTTTGCTCTGTATGTGCCAAGAGTCTTTGTAATCCCTGGTAGATTTCACCAATGGACATTCCAAGATTTTGCCAACTTCGGTTGTAGCAAGACTATTTATTTTTGTTGAACTTGCTCTAGTAAAGTGGCCGTATGTATCTTTTTGATGCAGAGGCCGGGGATGACCTCCTTTTCAAGAAAAAAAATGTACATGCTTTACTTGCACAAATGACTTTACATGTATGTTCTGCTGTGTCACTGTACACTTTAATCACACAACTATATATCTTTACTTCAGCACATATTTACCCATTGTTCGTATGTGTGGTCACTTCCTGAATAACTTGTGAGAGACGAAGAAGCCGAGCGAGAAAGCAGCAATGGCGATGGCGACCACCTCCTTGTTGTTCCTTGCCTTCTCCACCACGCTGTCCGCCCACTTCATGTCTGTCAGCTGCTCCAGCCCCCCTGCCACGCGCTCTTTCCAGCCGTTGCGTGCCGTGGCCTTCTTCTCCAGCACCGCTTTGGCTTCCATGGCAGCGGCAGCAGCCTTGGATTTCTCTTCCTCGCTGCGCTGTCTTACTGCCGCAGCCAGGTTCTCCTGGTCAACCACCGCTTTGGCTTTCTCGCCGTTGGCAACCTCCGGCTTCGGCGCCGGCATCTCGTGTGTGGCCGGCGCTGCGGCATGGGGAGCATTAGGCTTCACTTCTTGTTCTTTGTTCACCGTTGGTGCTAGCTTTCCCTGCTCCTCCTTGTGTCTGCTGGCTTCCTCCGGTTGCTTCTGCTGTTGAGCATTCTTCGTGGCCTCGTCCATGGCCTTGTCGGACGCATTCTCCTCCTTCGAGATCTCTTCCTTAGGCTTGGTGGGGCTGTCGTCGCCGCTGGCCGCCTTCTTCTCGCTGCCGTCGACGTCTTTGCTTGGCGGCGGCATGGCGGTGGTGGTGGCGGCACCATCCTCCTTAACCACACCAGGTTTATCCCTCTTCATCTCTTCGATGCTCGTCGGCGCCGGGACACCAGAGTACGCGCGCTTGGGCACGGTGAGCGTGAGCACGCCGGCCTCGAAGCGGCCGGCGATGTCGTCGAGGCTGGCGTTTGATGGCAGCTGGAAGACCTTGTGCAAGGAGCCCGGGGAGGCGCCCGGCCTTGCCCCGCTCACGGTGAGCCTGCCGGCGCCGTCCACCTGCACCCTGAAGTCACCCTTCTTGAACCCCTCGAGGCTGAGGCGGAGCACGTAGGTGCCGGCCTTGTCCGCCCATTCGAACTTGGGGTCCACGACCGGTGCCGGATGCTGCCGCTTCTGCTTGGTGTTGGTGGCGGCCGCCATGAGGAAGCGTAGGCAGGGAATCGTGGTGGACGTTGCGATGGATAGATGGATTGGTAGGTTGATGATGGTGTTGTGAACTGTGACCGAGGGAGGTGAGCTGCTGAGTTGGGAAGGTTGGCATGATGCGTCGTTTATATATTTATTAGGTGTTGGCATGGCATGGTGATGGATGTAAGAGTATGTATTGTTGGTTCGAAACTTGTAAAAGTAGGAAACCTTTGGATGGATTAGTCCGGCCGGCGTACGTTCTTGGAATGCATTCATGTGTAAGAAGACGTGTAGCTACATTCATGTAGTCATGTGTGAGGAAAGGTTAAGGGATCTTTGTGCGGGAGGGTAAATGGATTTGGAGGGAAGCTAGCTATGGAGGTGAAGAAAAAAAAAAGAAAGGATGCTTGCTGTGCATGGTAATCGGGGCAGGCAAGCCAACTCGATCGATCGATCGCCGGCCGCACAAGGCCACCTCGTTCACATCTATCGGAGGCGGACTACGTCTTCGAAAGAAAAGAAAAAGTAACTTTTTTTGTTGCGGGTGAAACAAAAGCAACTTCAGAAAGTGCAATAATTTCCTTTAATAAAACACCTATTACCTCCGTCCTGATTTATTAGCCCTCCTTATAGTTTGGGTCAAACTTTGACCTTTGATTTAATTATCAAAAAATAAGTTAAAGACCCTAAAAATAATATCATTGGAAACATTTTTTTTAAATATGAATCTAACAATATAAGTTTTGTGATATATATATAACCCCCGTTCAAGAATTCACCCAATTAACCAGTTAACTTGCCGATTAATCACTACTCGTAGGGTCACCGAGTAGCCTATAAACCGATAAATTGTCCGATTAATTGATTAAATGGCCGATTAACTTGCCGATTAGCCAATTAATCCCCTACTCACCAGCCAACCGAGCAGCTACCAGTTAACGATTTCCTCAACAATGTATATAACTTATAATTTGTTAGTCAAATCTATGATCAAAGTTGGGCACAAAATACGAAGAGGATCAATAAACCAAACAGAGGTAGTAGTACATATGCTCACAAACATGCACATATCCGCACTGCTATGAACACCCACATGCACACATTATCCCTATAAACACCTCTGAGATATTAAGCCGGTACAACATCTTAAAATTAATGAAGGGGTGTGGCTAGTTCTCAGTCGACCGAGATTTAACCAAGTCTCAGTCAAGTGATATAACATGTAAGAGAGAAAAAGAAAAAAACTGAAAAAAAAATTGCACGGATCTTAATGTAAGATCCCACGGATAAAACATCGACTGAGACTTAACGAAGTCTTAGTCAACCGAGACTTAGCAATATTGTTCATGAAACCACCACATATGCCTTGTAGTCGCTCGGAATCTCTCGTTTTAGGAAGATTCAAACACAAGTGCCGTGTAGGACTTGAACCCTGGTGGACTGGTTCCATCACAAGGAACCTTTCCATCTGAGCTACGCTCAATTAGCAGAAAGTGCAATCTTAGCATGCATGGACAGACCCTCGTAACAGAACCACTTAAGTCACTGAGTTTTAGCCAAGTCATAGTCAACTCCTTGACCGTTAGGTCATTGTTACGCTTCAAGATTTGTGCAGTGTTGCCTGTTCCGTGTTGAATCGGTCATATAGATAAACTGGGGCTGGGCGCTCTTTTGTCTTGCTTTTATCGTGTCGGGGGCAGGGGCGCTGTCCCAACCCCTATTTGGCGCCTTAAGCGCCAGTTATAGTTTTTTTGGCAGCCGGTGCACATCCCCTCCATCTTAGGCTTGGCCAATTTAACTTTTTGTTATGAATAGGATAAGTAGTCAAAACCTGGAGCAAAAGCAACAAAACACTTAAAAGCCATGGGAAAACGTACCAAAACTCGCAGAGGAAAACCAGAGGAAAAATATCGCTAGAGGAGTCGGTCCATGTAGTGTTGTGTACTGAAGAATAGGAAATCCGTAGGATTGGGATTGATCGACCGAAGCCTTTTTTGAGCTTTTGTATGGAGCTAATAAGTTGATTCTGCTAGACATATTTTTCCTAGTTTATTCGAGCTAAACCAAGGGGGTGAGAGGACTGCCATTGTGACAAGTGGGCAGTGATACGTCTCCAACGTATCTATAATTTTTCATTGTTCAATGCTATTATATTACCTCTTTTGGATGTTTATGAGCATTATTTCACACATTTATATCATTTTTGGGACTAACCTATTAACCGGAGGCCCAGCCCATATTGCTGTTTTATTGCCTGTTTCAGTATTTCGAAGAAAAGGAATATCAAACGGAGTCCAAACGGAATGAAACCTTCGGCAGCGTGATTTTTTGGAAGAATATGATCCTGGAGATTGGAGTTCACGTCAGAAGATCCTTGAGACAGTCACGAGATAGGAAGGCGCGCCCCCCTGTAGGACGCGCCCCCAGTCTCGTGGGCCCCTCGAGCACCCCCCGACCGACTTCTTTCGCCTATATAAGCCTACGTACCCTAAAAACATCGAATATCAACATAGATCGGGAGTTCCGCCGCCACAAGCCTCTGTAGCCACCAAAAACCTCTCGGGAGCCCGTTCCGGCACCCTGCCGGAGGGGGAACCCATCACCGGTGGTCATCTTCATCATCCCGGCACTATCCATGACGAGGAGGGAGTAGTTCACCCTCGGAGCTGAGGGTATGTACCGGTAGCTATGTGTTTGATCTTTCTCTCTCTCGTGTTCTCTCTATGGCACGATCTTGATGTATCGCGAGCTTTGTTATTATAGTTGGATCTTATGATGTTTCTCCCCCCTCTACTCTCTTGTGATGAATTGAGTTTCCCTCTTGAAGTTATCTTATCGGATTGAGTCTTTAATTTGAGAACACTTGATGTATGTCTTGCTGTGTTTATCTGTGGTGACAATGGGATATCACGTGCCACTTGATGTATGTTTTGGTGACCAACTTGCGGGCTCCGCCCATGAACCTATGCATAGGGGTTTTCACACGTTTTCTTGACTCTCCGGTAGAAACTTTGGGGCACTCTTTGAAGTACTTTGTGTTGGTTGGATGAATCTAAGATTATGTGATGCATATCTTATAATCATGCCCACGGATACTTGAGGTGACAATGGAGTATCTAGGTGACATTAGAGTTTTGGTTGATTTGTTTCTTAAGGTGTTATTCTAGTACGAACTCTTGAATAGATTGATCCAAAAGAATAACTTTGAGGTGGTTTTGTACCCTACCATAATCTCTTCGTTTGTTCTCCACTATTAGTGAATTTGGAGTGACTCTTTGTTGCATGTTGAGGGATTGTTATATGATCTATCTATGTTATTATTGTTGAGAGAACTTGCACTAGTGAAAGTATGAACCCTAGGCCTTGTTTTCTATCATTGCAATACCGTTTACGCTCACTTTTATCATTAGTTACCTTGCTGTTTTTATATTTTTCATATTACAAAAACCTATATCTACCATCCATATTGTATTTGTATCACCATCTCTTCGCCGAACTAGTGCACCTATACAATTTACCATTGTATTGGGTATGTTGGGGACACAAGAGACTCTTTGTTATTTGGTTGCAGGGTTGTTTGAGAGGGACCATCTTCATCCTACGCCTCCAACGAATTGACAAACCTTAGGTCATCCACTTGAGAGAAATTTGCTACTCTCCTACAAACCTGTGCACTTGCAGGCACAACAACGTCTACAAGAAGAAGGTTTTGTAGTAAACATCAAGCTCTTTTCTGGTGCCGTTGCTGGGGAGGCTACGTAAGCGGCACTCACTCACACCCCGTCAACTAAGCTCTTTTCTGGCGCCGTTGCCGGGGAGGTGAGTGCTTGAAGGTATATCTTTAGATCTTGCAATCGAATCTTTTTGTTTCTTGTTTTATCACTAGTTTAGTCTATAAAATAAAACTACAAAAAATGGAGTTGAGTTTGTCTCATACGCTTCGTCTTTTTAATATCTTTCGTGAGTATGATGGAAAGAAAAAGTGTGCTCAAGTGCTAGAAGAAGAACTACATAGAATGCTTGGCATGAAATATGTGAATGATGAGCATGATTGCAATGGTGTTATTATGAATTCCTTGAATATCCATGATGCTAATGATACGCAAAGCCACAAGCTTGGGGAAGCTATGTTTGATGATTATGATATGTTTAGTCCCCCAAGTTTTGATGAGAATATTTATTATGATGAAAGCATGCCTCCTATTTATGATGATTATATTGATGAAAGTGGGTTTGGAAGAGTGTCAACTTTAGGAAGTAGTGATCCCACTATTTTGGAGGATGTTGAATCTTATTGTGATGAATATGAAAGTGGATTTGGAAGAGTGTCAACTTTATTTAGTGATGATTCCACTATTTCGGAAGAGGTTTCGATTGATTATGAGAACAAAGTTGCTATCTATGATGATTATTGTGATGACTTGTATGCTATTAAGAATAATGAAATCCATGAAACTTGTCATCATGATTTTAGTTTTCAATTGGATTATGCCTCACATGATAATTATTTTGTTGAATTTGCTCCCACTACCATTGATGAGAAGAGTTTTGCTTATGTGAAGAGTAGGAAATTTTCTATGCAAGTAGATCATGAAAAGAATGCTTTAGGTGCTGGTTATATTGTTGAATTCACTCATGATGCTACTGAAAATTATTATGAGGGAGGGATATATGCTTGTAGGAATTGCAATAATGTCAAGTTTCCTCTCTATGTGTTGAAAATCTTGAAGCTATGCTTGTTTTACCTCCCTATGCTAGTTGATTATTGTTCCAATAAGTTGTTTGCTCACAAAATCCCTATGCATAGGAAGTGGGTTAAACTTAAATGTGCTAGTCATATGCTTCATGATGCTCCCGTTATGTTTCAATTCTTATATTTTATGAGAGCATCATTGTCATCATCATGCCTAGCTAGAAAGGCATTAAAGAAAATCGCTTGTTGGGAGACAACCCAATAATTACCCTTACTGTTTTTGTGTGTCCACATGATTATGATACTGTAGTAATCATGTTTTATAGCTTTTGTTTCAATAAAGTGCCAAGTAAGACCTTTAGGATAGCTTATGGTGATAGCTGTGTTGATCCTGCTGAAAATCAGAAACTTTTGCACCCAGCAAATTAGTTTTGTTAATTCACAGAAACGTGCTCTTGATCTGATTCTTTTTGCTTTGGATTGAGACACGAATATCTTAGGTCTTCCTAATTTGGTAGGATTTTTGGAGTTCCATAAGTATACGTTTGATACATATTACTACAGAGTGTTCTGTTTTTGACAGATTCTATTTTCTATGTATTGTTTGCTTATTTTGATGAATCTATGGCTAGTATTAAGTGGTATGAACCATAGATAAGTTGGATTATAGTAGATATTAAACCAATATGAATTAATAATGAGTTCATTACAGTACCTAAGTGGTGGTTTTATTTTCTTATACTAATGGAGCTTACGAGTTTTCTGTTGAGTTTTGTGTTGTGAAGTTTTCAAGTTTTGGGTAAGGATTCGATGGACTATGGAATAAGGAGTGGAAAGAGCCTAAGCTTGGGGCTGCCCAAGTCACCCCAAGGTAATATTCAAGGACAACCAAGAGCCTAAGCTTGGGGATGCCCCGGAAGGCATCCCCTCTTTTGTCTTCGTTCATCGGTAACTTTACTTGGAGCTATATTTTTATTCACCACATGATATGTGTTTTGCTTGGAGCGTCATTTTCTTGTGTTAGTATTTGCTTTCTTTTATTTATAATATTTTTTTTGCATCTTTAGTTTCAATAAAAATGTCAAGGATAGCCTTTGCCATGCTTATTTTGCTTGTATACATGTTGCTGTTTGAAAACAGAAAGTTTACCGCTGTTGAAAAAATTCCCTAGAAAAGTCAGAGAGTGATATAATGTTGAATCTTTTTGCATAGTGATCTATGATAAATATTCTACAGCGTAGTATTTTTCTTATAATTTTTAAAGTTAGGGAAGTATTGATACTCTTGCATTCTTTACAGACTGTACAGTTTTGGCAGATTGCTGTTATGGTTGCATTGTTTGCATATGTTTGCTTGTTTAATGATTCTATTTGAGGATAGGAGTATTAAATATGCAGAGGCATTTAGTATGCAATGTTGAATAATAATTTTAATGATTTTTTACAGTAGAAAATGATAAGGTTTTGCATTGGTTTATACTAACCTATCTCACGAGTTTTTGTTGAGTTTGTTGTGAATGAAGCTTTTTGAGAAATAGAGAAACCATGATATGAGAGGAATTAAGGAGACACAAAAGTTCAAGCTTGGGGATGCCCAAGGCACCCCAAGATAATATTTCAAGAAATTTCAAGCATCTAAGCTTGGGGATGCCCCGTTAGGCATCCCACCTTTCTTCTTCAACAACTATCGGTTAGTATCGGTTGAACCTAAGTTTTTGCTTCTTCACATGAGTTGTGCTATCCTTGCAATGTCATTTTATTTTGTTTTGCTTGCTGCTTGATTAGAATACCAAGATCTGAAATTCCTTAATGTTAGAGAGTCTTCACATAGTTACATAATTATTCGACTACTCATTGATCTTCACTTATATATTTCGAAGTAGTTTGCCATTTGCTCTAGTGCATCACTTATATCTTTTAGAGCACGGCGGTGGTTATATTTTGAAGAAATCTACAGTCTCTCATTCTTCACTTATATCTTTTTGAGAGTCTTTTAGAACAGCATGGTATTTGCTATGGTTACAAAGTTGGTCTTAGAATGATGAGCATCCAAGTTGGGTATATAAAAACTATCATAGGAAGTGAATCGGATGCTATGATCAATTTGATGCTTGATAATTGTTTTGAGATATAAAGGTAGTAATGTTAGGGTCATGCTAGTGGATAATTATGAAATTGAAAAATACTTTTGTTGAAGTTGGCAAGTCCCGTAGCATGCACGTATGGTAAAAGTTGTCTGACAAATTTGTTGCATGAGGTGCTCTTTTGATTGTCTTCCTTATGAGTGGCAGTCGCGGAAGAGCGATGGTCTTTTCCTACCAATCTATCCCTCTTGGGGCATGCGTAGTAGTACTTTGCTTCGAGGGCTAAGTAGACTTTTGCAATAAGTATACGAGTTCTTTTTGACTAATGTGAGTCCATGGATATACGCACACTCATCCTTCCACTTTGCTAGCCTTTATTATTACCGCGCAACTTTCGCCGGTATCATAAAACCCTTATTTACCTTCCTCAAAACAGCCACCGTACCTACCTATTATGGCATTTCCATAGCCATTCCGAGATATATTGCCGTGCAACTTTCGACCGTTCCGTTTATTATGACACGTTCCATCATTGTCATATTGCTCTTTTCATGATCATGTAGTTGACATCGTATTTTTGGCAAGGCCACCTTCATAATTTTCATACATGTCACTCTTGATTCATTGCATATCCCGGTGCACTACCGGAGGCATTCATATAGAGTCATATCTTGTTCTAGCTTTGAATTGTAATTCTTGAGTTGTAAATCCATAAAAGTGTGATGATATTCATTATTATAGCATTGTCCTAGTGAGGAAAGGACTATGAAGGCTATGATTCCCCCACAAGTTGGGATGAGACTTCGGACTTTACAAAAAGAAAGATAAAAAAAGAAGAAAAGGAAAAATATAAAATGAGAGAAAAAGATAGAAGGGACAATGCTACTATCTCTTTTTCCATACTTGTGCTTCAAAATAGCACCATGATCTTCATGATAGAGAGTCTCATATGTTGTCACTTTCATATACTAGTGGCAATTTTTCATTATAGAACTTGGCTTGTATATTCCAATGATGGGCTTCCTCAAAATGCCCTAGGTCTTCGTGAGCAAGCAAGTTGGATGCACACCCACTTAGTTTCTTTTGTTGAGCTTTCATATATTTATAGCTCTAGTGCATCCGTTGCATGGCAATCTCTACTCACTCACATTGATATCTATTAATGGGCATCTCCATATAGCCCGTTAATACACCTAGTTGATGTGAGACTATCTTCTCCCTCTTTTTGTCCTCACAACCACCACCATATACCACCATAGTGCTATGTCCATGGCTTGCGCTCATGTATTGCGTAAGAGTTGAAAAAGCTGAAGCGCGTTAAAAAGTATGAAACAATTGCTCGGCTCGTCATCTGGGTTGTGCATGATGAGAGTATTTTGTGTAATGAAAATGAAGCATGGCCTAACTATATGATTTTGTAGGGATAAGCTTTCTTTGGCTATGCTATTTTTATAAGACATGATTATTTGTTATTATGCTTTGAAGCATTATTATTTTTATGTTTTATAAGCTTTTATTTTGAATCATTTGGATCTGAACATTCATGCCACAATAAAGAAAATTACATTGAGAATTATGCTAGGTAGCATTCCACATCAAAAATTCTGTTTTTATCATTTACCTACTCGAGGACGAGCAGTAGTTAAGCTTGGGGATGCTTGATACATCTCCAACGTATCTATAATTTTTGATTGTTCCATGCTATTATATTACCCTTTTTTGGATGTTTATGGGATTTATTTCACACATTTATATCATTTTTGGGACTAACCTATTAACCGGAGGCCCAGCCCATATTGTTGTTTTATTGCCTGTTTCAGTATTTCGAAGAAAAGGAATATCAAACGGAGTCCAAACGGAATGAAACCTTCGGTAGCGTGATTTTTTGGAAGAATAGGATCCTCGAGACTTGGAGTTCACGTCAGAAGATCCTTGAGGAAGCCACGAGATAGGAAGGCGCCCCCCCCCCCTGTAGGGCGCGCCCCCCTGTCTCGTGGGCCCCTCGAGCATCCCCCGACTGACTTCTTTCGCCTATATAAGCCTACGTACCCTAAAAACATCGAATATCAAGATAGATCAGGAGTTCCGCCGCCGCAAGCCTCTGTAGCCACCAAAAACCTCTCGGGAGCCGGTTTCGGCACCCTGCTAGAGGGGGAACCCATCACCGGCGGCCATCTTCATCATCCCGGCGCTATCCATGACGAGGAGGGAGTAGTTCACCCTCGGGGCTGAGGTTATGCACCAGTAGCTATGTGTTTGATCTCTCTCTCTCGTGTTCTCTCTATGGCACGATCTTGATGTATCACGAGCTTTGTTATTATAGTTGGATCTTATGATGTTTCTCCCCCCTCTACTCTCTTGTGATAAATTGAGTTTCCCTCTTAAAGTTATCTTATCGGATTAAGTCTTTAATTTGAGAACACTTGATGTATGTCTTGCCGTGTTTATCTGTGGTGAAAATGGGATATCACGTGCCACTTGATGTATGTTTTCGTGACCAACTTGCGGGTTCCGCCCATGAACCTATGCATAGGGGTTGGCACACGTTTTCTTGACTCTACGGTAGAAACTTTGGGGCACTCTTTGAAGTACTTTGTGTTGGTTGGATGAATCTGAGACTGTGGCATGCATATCGTATAATCATGCCCACGGATACTTGAGGTGACAATGGAGTATCTAGATGACATTAGGGTTTTGGTTGATTTGTGTCTTAAAGTGTTATTCTAGTAAGAACTCTTGAATAGATTGATTCGAAAGAATAACTTTGAGGTGGTTTCGTACCCTACCATAATCTCTTCGTTTGTTCTCCACTATTAGTGGCTTTGGAGTGACTCTTTGTTGCATGTTTAGGGATTGTTATATGATCTATCTATGTTATTATTGTTGAGAGAACTTGCACTAGTGAAAGTATGAACCCTAGGCCTTGTTTCCTATCATTGCAATACCGTTTACGCTCACTTTTATCATTAATTACCTTGCTGTTTTTATATTTTCAGATTACAAAAACCTATATCTACCATCCATATTGCACTTGTATCACCATCTCTTCACCGAACTAGTGCACCTATACAATTTACCATTGTATTGGGTGTGTTGGGGACACAAGAGACTCTTTGTTATTTGGTTGCATGGTTGTTTGAGAGAGACCATCTTCATCCTATGCCTCCCACGGATTGATAAACCTTAGGTCATCCACTTGAGGGAAATTTGATACTGTCCTACAAACCTGTGCACTTGCAGACCCAACAACGTCTATGAGAAGAAGGTTGTGTAGTAGACATCAGGCAGGGAGGGTGAAAGGCGACACCAGTGCGCATGGATGAGGACATGTGCGTTCCATGACCTTTTTCCGGAGAAGAAACGAAGTGAATAACGGGTTTCAACAAAGCCTAATTAATTGCCCAACAATTAGGAGGATTAATCTTTTGATTTTCCTAGATGGATGAAAATATTGTTTTCAAATATGTTGATTGTCTTTGTAAATTTTCTTAAAATCTAGCGAGTATATTGTTTCTTTCAAATACATCGCAAATAACGATATAGTCGAAGCAAGGGCAAAGGGGCATGTGAGATCATCTCATCCCTCAAATAACATTGACACTACTTATATTCAGTGGTGCAATGAAGGATGCTTCTGTAATAGGGCAAATGTTGCCAACGGAGGAGCTTGATTTGCTCTTCTCGTAGTTCCTTCATAGCTTAAGTCCTTTACATTCTTTTGAGATGAATAAGTAGTTGGGAGCTAATTTTCATTGATGAAGTAGGAGAAAACGTCAAAATTGTACTAAATCAAAGACACTTATTTTTGGATGAAGAAAGTACAAAGCAAAATCAAAAGAAAATAGGTTAATGTGGCAGAATATACCACGTCCGTATGCAATGGCACATTAGCGGGAGCTAAAGGGGGGTTGATGAGTCTAACCATCAGAGCTAATACCTTCTCTAGCATATCACTTAAACTTAATTCCCAAACCTTCTCCCTATCCCCAAAATTCAATAATTTTGAGGGATTAAACTTTTTCTCAGCTAGCAGATCCCCTAAACTTAATCCCTCAAACCAACGACCCCACATGGAAACCTCTCATCATCTGTCTTCCTTCTTCCTTTTTCCTTCTTCTTTCTTCTTCCTTGCACACGGACAACAACGATTGCTCCGCACTAGAGGATGTCCATGAGCTAGCTAGGTCCTAAGGTTGAAGATCCACAAAAGTAATTTGATAGAGTCGCAATGAGGGCGACGTACACGTGCAACGAAGGAGTCGAGAACGTAGGCGGAATTCACCTTCCACGGGCAACGGTTTGAGCACTTCTTCGTGTGAATGAGTTCTTCTCCTCTTCTCCTAGTGGCAGAAGGCATGGTCCAAAATGCAACGAATAACCAGATCTGTGATGGCTGGCCGACAACCATGGTTCTATGTACCTAGAAACTGTAGATGAGTTTTTCTGTGTATGTGCCATGAGTATTGTAATCTCTGGCATATTTCACCAATGGAAATGCCAAGATTTTGCCAGCTTCGGTTGTAGCCAGATATGATGATTGACTTCATGGTTTTAGTGTCAATATACATACTTTACTTGCACAAATTACTTTACATGTTCTGCTGTGTCACTGTACACTTTAATCACGCAGCTATGTATCTTTACACCAGTACATATTTATCCATTGTTCGTATGTGTGATGCTCACTTCCTGAATAACTTGTGAGAGACGAAGAAGCCGAGCGAGAAAGCAGCGATGGCGATGGCGACCACCTCCTTGTTGTTCCTTGCCTTCTCCACCACGTTGTCTGCCCACTTCATGTCCGTCAGCTGCTCCAGCCCCCCTGCCACATGCTCTTTCCAGCCGCTGCACGCCGTGGCCTTCTTCTCCAGCACAGCTTTGGATTCCGTGGCAGCGGCTTCTGCTTTGGCTTTCACTTCCTCGGTGCCCTGTATCACTCCCGCTGCCAGGTTCTCCTGGTCGACCAGCGTTTTGGCTTTCTCGCCGTTGGCAAACTCCGGCTTCGGTGCCGGCTGCTGCTGCTGCTTGGTGTTGGTGGCGGCCGCCATGAGGAAGCGTAGGCAGGGAATCGTGGTGGACGCTGTGATGGATGGATTGGCTGGTTGATGGTGGTTGTGAATTGTGATCGAGAGAGCTAGGTGAGATGAGATGGGAAGGTTGGCATGATGCATCGTGTATATATTTAGGTGCTTGGCATGGCATGGTGATGGATGGAAATGGAATGTATGGTTGATTCAAAACTTGCAAAACGAGCAAACCTTTGGTTGGAATTAATCAGGCGTACGTTCACGTGTAAAGAGGACGTGATGCTACATTCATGGAGTCATGTGTGAGGAAAGGTTTAGGGATCTTTGTGCGGGAGGCTAAATGGATATGGGGGGAAGCTATATCTATGGAGGTGAAGAAAGGAAGAAAGAATGCTTGCTATGCATGGTAATCGTGGCAGCCAAGCTAGCTCAATCAATCGCCGGCCGCACAAGGCCACCTTGTTCACATCTATCGGAACGTCATTGGAAAAAAACGCAACTTGAGAAAGTCTAATCTTAGCGTGCAAGGCGGACCCCTCAGAATTTAAATTATAATATATAATCTCCCTATAATCTTTCTCAAGTTTATCACTCACTTATTACTCCCTTAATTTCATATGCAATGTAGTGCCCTTAAATTTTTCTAAAAGTCAAACTTTAGTAATATAAAAATACGTGTCAGGGTGTATCGTCTAATGATATGGATTTTGTACTCTAGATGTAAATAAAATTTCTCTACAAACTTGCTCAAATTTTATGAAGTTTGACAATTGATCATCATATGTAACTGTATGACAGGTTGATGAGATAATCCATTTCGACTTGATGCAATCTAGACGTTTTAATTGCATTTCAGAATCTATCACCTCAATCGTTGACGCACCATGCACACGATCGACGACACAAACCAATGCCCCAACCTCACTAGAGCTTGAAGCGTCCTCCTCGACCATTGCAAATGGCGCCGACCATGCCTCCTCCCCTGCCCTCCCCACTCCATTAAACTCGACCTTACCACAACCAAGATTTTTTATTATTTATAACCTTTGCTGCGGTGTTCATCGTGGAAACTGAATGGCACTCCACAACCAATATTTAGATGGACAATAAGTGACTATTAGTTTTGCTTGACGCTGCTATGAATATGAAATCTGGAATCAGCCTCCGAGGGAAGGGGGTGGAGATTTGACCCATATTTGACTCCATGTTTTGTGTGACTCTTCTAGTGGAGATGACGTTCCTGTTGATAGTAAGGCAAACACAACACACATCACACAAGGCTTTCTTCAACAAAACATAGTGTCGGCGTCAAACTTTTGCTAGCCTCCCCGCAAAAAAAAAACTTTTGCTAGTCCAAACAGAAGAGACATATACTCTGCTAAAACCTGAAAGCATGCCCACCCCAAGGCGACCATCCCTTAGAGACTGGTTTTAAAGTAGCTAAAAATGCCACGAATACATAAGGATTGTGCTAGTGTCCTACCGCTCGGGATTTAACCAACAAAACCGAGCGACCATCCGTAGCTCCATGAGTGCATGCAATCGGAATTTCTTCACATACTTGTGATTATTAGTGCATCTCTTTCTCATGTACGTGCACATGACACTTATTAGAAAGCCTAATTACATGCACGCATGTAAGGCGAAACTGATGACATCTCTTTAGATTCTCTTGTATTTCAAGACTTCAAAATGTTATGTAGCTCAAATCGTTTGATACAAAAACTATTTTTACATAAAAGATTGTTCGCGACGAGATCTTTAAAACTAGATCCCATATTGATACATTCCGACGCCTTTTTTGAGTAAAAATTTACCACGCGTGTATTACACAAGTTATCATGCTAGTTTTTTTTAGAGAAGTTACATGCTAGTTGATCATAGGTTATCATGTTGATTACACAGGAACTACTGGGGCATAAAAATTGTTCCACCTATCTTCTCTTCATATGGACATGTGTGCATGCATTAGACGTAACATTTGATGTCATCTTAGATTCTCATATATTTTGAAACTTCAAAATATTTTATAGCTCAAACCATCAATCCCATAGAAAAATCATTTTCAAAAAGAAAAATCTGTTGCGACGATACCTACGAAATTAGATCCCATGTTGATAAGCTTTGACGACTTTTCTTTGTGTAAATAATTACTAGGCATGGGTTAAGTAAGTTATCTGCTCTGATATGTGTATATATTATCATGCTATTTACTCATGAGTTGCCGTGGTACATTCTGAACAACTTTTTTTGGGACAAAGTTATCACGGTGTTTGTGTGTGAGTTACCACGCCTATGATCCATATGTTATCATGCTATCTATACATAAGTTATCGAGGGTATGTTCTAAAACAACTTTCTTCCCTATGGTCAAAGTTATCACGGTGTTTATATGTGAGTTATCAAGTCTACGGTGCACATATTATTGTGCTATTTACATGAAAGTTATCACGAGGGGAGGGGGGTATGTTTTCAAACAAGCTCCTTCCCCCACCCCTAGTCCAAGAATGTACCTTGTTTGTATATCAAAAAAGGGAGCTAGTTCGACTGGTGCTTGCCGGAATAATTACTAGAGGCCGTGGGTTCATTTCCTATTAAGAGTAGAATTTTTTTACCAATTTCAATTGGGGCGTGACGTGATGAGTTGACTGGATAGAGTCATTGGTGATTCAAGAGGATCTGCAGCCGGACCGTACAAATTTGACCTCTCAGACGCCCACGGAAGCGCTCGGTCAGTGACCGGGTGTGTCCGTTTTGAGCCCTTATTTGTCAGTCCAGGCAACTACAGTTCTCATTTTCTTCCTTATATGCTCGGTCACTTGCGTGTGATTGGTGGAGATAAAGAGAGAGAAAGAAAAAATAAATAAAGAGACACTACAAGAAATATGTCAACTTGTGACCTTGACTATTAGTCACTGAATGGTCATTATTTTCCATTTGTGACCTTTTTGTGACCAAACACAGATGGTCAAAAGCTGGCAGTCGTAAACTGAAATTAACGACCTTCTCTGTGAGAAGGTCGTAGACGTTTACGACCAAAATATGCCTACTATTTTGTTTTGATCACTAGCAGCCTCCCCAGGCCACGTAGGCATCCGACGTGGCAATCTGATGTGGCACAAGAATCAGCCCGGTCCAATTCGGTGTTTATATGGCCCGAGCCCATGAATTCGGCCTTTTTAATATTTATTTTTCCTATTAATTTTTGCTAGCTACATGGGCTGGCCCAGCAATTCGGCCTTTTTATTTCTAGATGCGGCCTTTTACAGCGTATGAGCTTTTATTTTTTGCCATTTTATTTTCCACTGTTTTACATTTGTCCCAAGAGTTTCAGTTTTTCTTTTTCTCAGAAGATTGGTCCCAATTGTCAGTTTCTAGTAATAGGACCCGGTTGTCAGGGTCGAGTTCTTTAGATTTCATTTCATAGTAAATAAGTAACAAATATCTAAATCAGCACCGGCAAAATACACTGCTTGAAATAGTAGCCAGAATGGCAATCACAGTATTACAACGTGAATACAATTTTTTGTGGGTAAACGCGGATACATCATACAACACAAATACAATGGCAATGACAGTATTACAAGCTCTACTTCTTCTGTCGACCTTCTTCAACATGGTCCTCCTTCAGTCCTTCCATAGAAGTCACAAACTCTCCTCCTTTCAACCTTCTTTTGCATGGAGCTACTGTGAGAGGAAATCTACAGTTAAGAACAAAATACGTATATAAGCAGTTGGGTACATATCACTTTGGAAAGCACAAGATATCATTTGGCTGGACATGAATATCACTTGTGCATGGGACAGTAAAAGGAATTACAACTAAACAACAATTCAGCATGAATTGGTAAAATGAACTGGCAAAGAATGCACTGTCCAACTGATTCAGCATGAGAGTCCGACGGCGACAGCACCAAGCAAAATTCAGTAAAGCATATAAATACATTCAGACCAATTGGTAAAATGAAATCTACTCCATGAGATTTAGTCAAATTTAGGGAGCATCGCAGATTCAGACCAATATTTGCAAGCATGTAAATACTGATTCAACAATAGGGAGTACTGACTTTTTATGGCAGCGAGAAAGTAACTCAATTTGGCAAGCAGTGCAATACCAAGTGAATTTAGTCAAACATGCAAGTGAATTTAGAGCAGTAGCACTAGGGACTAGTAGCACTAGGGACTAGGGACTGACAGAAGTAGCACTAGATTCAGTCAAGTGAAAGTGAATTTAGAGCAGCAGCAAAATCAGGGAACATGAGAGAGGTAGAGGGAGGCTCAACCATGAAGTGCTGCTTCCCCATGGTTGGGTATGTAATTGTCGCCGCTCCTCCTTGTGGATGCCAAGGTCGGAGACACCGGATCCGTGCGGGCATCCACCTCCTAACTGCACGAGCTGAAACAAACCGTAGCAGGTAGTCCACCAGAACCTTCTTCCTCTTTGGTTGCACCAGCGGCGTCTCCAGATCCACCATGGCCAGAGGCTGACTTATGAAATGAAAAAGAGCACAATGAGATGTTAGTTTTGCCATGATGATATAGTAGTAACAGGGAAGCATACCAGGGATAAACTGTACACAGGGAAGGCGATAAATAACAAAAGCAGCAGTAACATATTCTCATGACAACCAGGACATAACCATCCCAATTCCATTTTACCATGTACTGTACAGTTTAAAACTGAAGAATATCAAGAAGAAATTGTACACAGGCAAGGCTGAAAAGAAGAACAGAACATTGTATCTTGCGGGCATGCAACAAGCTGTGCGGGCATATATAGTAAATCAACATTGTATCTTGCAAGTCAAAAGTTATCACCGCCATGTATTTTGCTAAAACTCGAAAGAGACAAAGAGCTCATTACAAAACTGAAATGCCATTAGCAATAGAAATTTTAAAAGCGAAATGATGTGTTAATACAAGCCTGGAAACAAGCCACGATTGCACTAATTTTCTTTTTGAGGGTAACTAGGGACTTTATTCAAAAGTTCAAAGCCGGAGCAATACAAGCAATGTCTGGCAAGGTCCCTAGCCACAGACAGCGACCAGAGGGAAACGCTGAAGCCGCCTTAGCAATGGCGTGAGCTTCCATATTTGCTTCCCTACACTCATAACGAAAACTAATTTTTACAAAGTCATTCATCGACTCCTTTATTTCATCTAGAACAGCGAGTAAGAAGAAAAATTTCTTCCGTTTAAATCCTTGTGTTCAGGTCTCTCGCATGTGTGATGTTCAGGTCTCTCGCCAGAGCAAGCATCTCGCTGCAAGCACGAGCTTCGAGGCTCGCTGCATCCACCAGGCCATCAATGCTGACCGCTGACGCGCCAAGATAGTGACCGTCTTTGTCCCTGCAGATCGCCGTGGCTGCTCCCATCCTACCATTGCGAGATATAGCCCCATCAACATTAATCTTTACCTCATCATTTCCTGGTGCAATCCATCTATGAACCCGATTCTCTGTACTTGTGGTGTTATCCATTGGCTTCATAGATGCAGCTATGTTCAGATCCTCCAAATATCGATTTATGAAGCTGAAAGTAGACAAAGGGCTTTGAAATTCATCATCATGTATGGCTCTTCTCCTCGCCCACCAAATAGCCCACATTGATATGAGTACTTTTGCTAGGTCTTGCTGGTTCAAAGTTTCAAACAACCAGAATAACCACAACCATGCATCATCCGTTCTATTGGATAGCATAACCTCGACAATCTCCTCGTCTCCCAAAGCCCAAACACAGCGTGCCATCCGACAATCAAAAAGGGAATGCCTCCAGGAGTCATTTTCTGCACCACATATAGAGCATGCCGGGGTGGTAGCCATCTTGCGTTGGTGTCTCGTTGAACCTATGGGCAGCGACATATGCGAAAGTCTCCAAACGAAAACCCTTACCTTGGAAGGTATTTTAGTTTTCCATAAGCGCGACCAGGACTGCCTTTCTTGTACCAAATTTGAATGTCCCGCCCTATGCTCCAACCAATCTTCTCTTTGGTGTTTAATGCTACTTATCATCCTGTATGCCGATCGAACAGAGAAAGAGCCCCTCTGCTCGTAGTGCCATGCCCAAAAGTCTGGCTGCACCCTCGTGCTCAAGGGGATGTTCAAGATTACGTCCACATCCGGCGCAATAAAATGCTCATTTAACAGATGTCTATTCCATGAACGAGTAACCGGATCAATCAACTCTGAGACCCATTGCGGCGGATTAGGTGTGACATGGCAAATCGGTCTCAGCTTAAAATCACGTGGTAACCAGTTGTCGTTCCAGATATGTGTTTCTGCACCTGAACCAATTCTTCTTATTATTCCCAGCTCCAAAATGTCTCTCCCTTCCAAAAGAGATCGCCAAACCTGGGACGGTGAGGCCCCAGAGTTGCACGAAGGACACTCATATCAGGGTAATATCTAGCCTTTAAAACTCTAGCGCATAGGGTATCCGGCTCTTGGAGTAATCTCCATACTTGCCTTGCCAGTAAAGCAAGGTTAAAAAGTTCATTATCTCGGAAACCCATGCCTCCCATATGTTTAGGTTTGCACATAGTTCTCCATGATACCCACGCAGGCTTCCTATGACCTCCCTTGCTACCCCACCAAAATTTCCGTAGTAGCCCATTGATGTGCTCACATAGTCCACGGGGCAACTTAAAACAGGCCATGGAATAAGTTGGAATAGACTGTGCGACTGATTTAATCAAAACTTCCTTCCCACCAGCCGATAGACACTTTTCCATCCAGCCATGTATATGTTTCCAGATTCTATCCTTCAAATATCGAAAACATCCCTCTTTTTCTTTTCCAACATCAGTTGGTAGACCCAAATATTTCTCAGACAGAGCCTCGTTGTGAACATCGAGTATATTTTTTAGATCATCCCTAACTTGCTCCGGAACCCCCTTACTGAAATAGATAGACGACTTTTCGGTATTTATCAGTTGCCCTGAGGCATTACAATAAATTGTCAAGATGTCCCTCACCCTCCCTGCCATGACACTAGTAGCATCAAAAAACAAGAGAGTATCATCAGCAAACAGAAGGTGATTTACTGAGGGTGCTGTAGGAGCAACTGAAATGCCTTCCACCCCACTGTCGTGTGCTTTGAGCAAACAAGATAAGCCTTCTGCAGCAAGCAAAAAGAAATAGGGGGAAATCGGATCTCCCTGCCGAAGCCCTCTAGATGGTCTGAACTCATCCATACTGCCACCATTAAAAAGGACTGAAAAAGAAACTAACGAGACGCACCTCATGACAGTGTCAGTGAACCGGGGACTGATTCCCAGTTTGAGCATCACTGCCTTCAGATAAGACCACTCCAGTCTATCATATGCCATCATCATCATCACAGTATCTGTTGCCCTTAATTCTCCTTGTTTTCATATAGTGCAAACATTCATACGATGATATGAAGTTATCCGTGATTAGACGTCCAGGAACAAACGCCGATTGCTCTTCAGAAATTACCTCTGGGAGAATATTTTTCAGCCTGTTCGCTAACACCTTTGATGCAATCTTGTAGACCACATTACACAGGCTTATAGGCCGAAACTGTCCTAATGGTTTTGGACTTGCTATCTTGGGAATAAGAACGATGAACGTGCGATTTATCTCCTCCGGCGAGTCATCTCCATTGAGCACTCGAATGATCATACCCGTAACCTCCTCTCCACAAAGCTCCCAGTGCCTTTGAAAAAAATGCGCGGGAAAGCCATCCAGCCCCGGTGCTTTGGTTGGAAACATTTGAAACAGGGAAACTTTTACCTCTTCATTAGTATAAGGGGCATTAAGGCGTGCATTCATACCCGCATCAACTCGAGCCGGTATGTGTGGTAGGACTTCTTCCATCCCAATAGTCCCTTGTGATGTGTACAGATTTTCATAGAAATCGCTGGCCATACTAGCCATCTCTGTGGGTTCATTACATACCGTACCATCTTGCCGCTGCAATTCGGTAATTGTATTTTTTGCTCTCCTAGCACTGGCTTTTTTCTGAAAGTATTGGGTGTTATTATCCCCCTCAGCAAGCCACTTGACTCGAGATCGTTGCCTCATCATTATCTCTTCTCTGTAGGATAGTTCAGCAATCCTGTCCTGAACCTTCTTTTCTTCTGCTCCCGGTGCAACTCTTAAAGGGTGCGCTCTAAGTTCAGTAAGCTGCTGGCGCAGCTCCCGAAGCTCCTTCCGAACCGACCCGAAAGTTGTGCGACCCCAACGTTTCAGCATTGTGGCCACCGTTGTTAGTTTTGCCGCTAGTTCGGCCGCAGTAGTTGCCGGCTGGTCCTTCTTCCACGCCTCCTCAACCGTGCCTCTGAAAGAAACTTCCTGCTCCCACATGCATTCATAGCGAAAAGGCTTGTTCAAAGCTAATCTCAGGTTTCCCGCTTCTAGCTCATTAAGTAGAAGGATGGGACTATGATCAGACTTTGCTGAAGTGAGGTGTTCCAAAGACGCAAAAGGAAACATCGCTGACCAACTTGGGGAAGCTAGGGCCCGGTCCAATCGAACCCTACAATAGTCCCCCCCAGCTATCCTCTTCTCGAATGTCCAGTCCAAGCCCCTGTATCCAATATCTGCCAATTCACACACATCAACTGCTTCTCGAAAACCAGCTATTTGAGCACTATCACGCTCGTTCGGACCCATTTGCTCCTCGGGCCGCAGAATCTCGTTAAAATCACCGATGCACACCCAGGGTAAACTGTTTTCTCCCTTCAGAAACTTCATTGTGTCCCAAGTTTTGTATCGCATACTCCTACTGGCTGCCCCATAGAAACATGATATCCTCCACGGATCCTTGCCTGGTTTGGTAACCACTGAGTCTATATGATACTAAGAAAATGTCTTTATTTCAAGATTTATAGAATTCTTCCAGTACAAGCATAGACCTCCACTACGCCCACTACTGCCTACTCCAAAACTACTATCAAAACCTAGACTACCAACCAAACCTTCCACCCGGTACTTCGCAATTTGGGTCTCCACAATACAAAGCACCATCGGTGCACAAGCCTCCACGAGATCGCGGAGCTCACGGACTGTCGTGGGGTCGCCAATCCCACGACAGTTCCAACATAGAGTCCTCACTGGACTCGGCGGTCCTCCTCGAGGGAGGCCGCCTGACTCATGGTATCCATCTCTTCCACCATCTCTCCATCCTGCTTTCTTCTTTTCACCGTAGGAACTTTTTCTGGGGTAGAGATCACCCCTCCACTTGTGCTTCCCGCGGTGTTCTCCAGCAGCAGTACTGTATCAGCTACTTTACCAGCCAGATTTGGTAGCTCCTGTCCTCGTACGCTGACTGTGTCGTCAGCTGCGACCAGCCTCTTACGGGCAGTCTTTTGACTCTCAGGCGGGATTTGATACTGATGCTCTTCTCCTTCTGTATAAAAGACATCCTCCCTAGCCCCCCTTCCATCAGCCCCACCTCCTCCACTTCCTTGACGACCCCCCCTAGCTCCTCTACCACCCATTCTGCCTCCTAAACCTCCTCCTTCTCTACCTCCCCTCCCCTCCATGCCAGGCCCAAAGCCTTCATTGCTCCACAGCAGCCATTCGCCCCATTCACACGAGTCCGGTTCGTGGATGCCATCACCGCATTCTTCCACAGTATGCCCGATCAGACCACAAAAATAACAGAACACTGGCAGTTTGTCATAAAACACAGGATACTTTTTGCTCTTCTTGATTGTGATAGGCACAAACCGCACCAGTGGCTTGTTAACATCCACAAAAACTCTGACCCTTAAAGTGCTAGCCGGATTAATTTTGCCCTCATTCACAACGACAGTAAACGGTGGTTCTCCCACCTTTGATGCCACCTTCTCTGCAACTTCCTTCTTCGCGGTCAATCCATCCGGCAGGCCCTTGACTCTTGCCCATAGCGGGATCTTATTCAACTTGTACTCATTCACATCAGTAAAGACATCATACTCATGTATGATAATTGGCGCCGAATTGCGGAAAAGCCACGGGCCTCCCTCCATCATTCTCTTCCAATCTCCGAGGCAGTGGCACTGCACCAAGAAAAGATTTGGGCCCTTTATGTTGAAAGTTACACCCTGTGCTGATGACCACGCGTTCCTCATCTGTCTCAGGAGCGCAGCGTGGCTAAACGGCTTCGTTGTGTAAACCCTAAAGAGCCCCAGCCAGCGGACTCCTTTGATCAGTTCATCGACCTCACCAGATAGATCAAGATCATCTTCTTCCTCGCCATGAAGCTTCAAACCCGCAAATTGATCTTCCAGGTCCGCCTCCGGGCCATAAGCCTCCCAATCTTCATCTTCACCAAAAACTTCCTCGACCCCTGCCGATCCACCCGCACCCCCCATAGTACTCGTCTCCCTCCTCATCTCCTGCGGCCCATCTATCCCCCTTCCACCTGATGCTCCCCCTCCTCCTACTCCCATCGGGACTGTGTCCCCCTTCCCTAGATCCCTCCTCACCCCCGAATCCTGCGGTAGACTCGACATGCAGACAGAACTCCGGCGTCTGGACAAAGTAGCGACCCCGGCCACCGGAAGGAACCCGCCGCCGTGAAGGTTTTTACGTGGACTCCTAGCATCGCCGCCGGAGGAAAAGGTGGAACCCTAGCCGCGCTAGAGGACTTGTTCCAGGCTAGGAATCAAGCGATACTCTGGGATACACTATTGGTACAACAACAAAAGGGATCAGAAATCAAGAGACATCATGGTTCAGGGATCAAGAACTGTGAAAAAACTACACAAGCATCCTACTACTAGGCTACTATTAACAGAATGGCATGGATTCGGATAATGATGCTATCCAATGGAAAGAAGCAAATAGGGAAAACATTTTAGAGCAGCAGTCACACCCTTTTTTGTTTTGTACGGTGTAAATTATTATCTATAAATTACATGAAATCGCCAATAGACACAGACACACAATTAATGCATGCCAATCAAGCAGTCGTATAATAAATTAGAATATAATCTTCGGATAATGATGCTTCAAGAAGAAAATAAATTGGAAGGATATCATGACAAAACTAACAAGTTTCTTCATACTTACAAAATTACCACATGAAGGAAAGGGCAAATCCTATCTCTGTAAAATTTACCACACTTTTTTAGTGAATTACAGTGCTCGAATTGCCACTGACACTGGACACAAGCAACTGCACAACTAATGCATCAGCAGACAAATAATGAACTAGCATACACCCTTTTATGCATATTAATGCACATCAAGGAAACATCAATGGCAAAATACCATGACAAAAGCGTAGAAGTCTTTGTGATACTTTGGCAAGAAAGCAAATGAACCAGTAGACTTTGGTCGGGGAGACCGGGACGAAGCCGGCGCGGACGCCCCGGTCGTAGATGTAGTTCACCTTGGGCTCGAATGACTGCATGCCAGCGTAGTACGCGAGGCCGCGGAACGCCATGTGCCCCACATATCAGGGCTCCGAGAACCCCATCCACCTCGCGATCGGGGAGTTGACGCCGTCGCAGTCCATCACCACTTTGGACAGGAGCCGCCTCCCGTCCTGGAGCTCCAGCAGGGTGCCGTCGGGCCCTTGGCCGGCGATGGATTTGAGCCTGGATGAGAAGGAGATGGCGCCTGGCGGGAGCTTGGAGGCCATCGTCGCGAGGAGCGCTCCCCTCTCCACCGCCCGCACCTCCTACCTGACGCACACATCAATAATTAAAGCAGAGCAAATCGATGCAAGAACACAGGACAAGTGTTGAGACAGGACAAACATACCCAGGAGCTTCTTCCTCGAAGGAGAACTCGAGAAGGTCACGACCGCCTGCCGACGACCGCATCCTCATCCTGCGACCAGCTGAAACCTCATAGTTTAAGGGGAGGGAAGCACTGGACGCATGAAGGAAGGAGAGAAGAAAATACTGGCAAGAAAGCTGGCCGCGACGCCATGGTCGTGCCTGGACTGGTGGATCTGGGGGGTGAAGGCTAGGGGAGAGGGTCCGTGGCGGAGACAAGGTCGGCGGTGGTGGGTGGGGGTGACAGCGGTGGTAATCGCGGGAGGGGGCTCGCTCTCTCTCGATCCAGACTGAATCAGGATCGGTTCGGTGGGTGGGATCGGGAGAGGAGGGGAGATGGGATCGCGCGCCGCGGAAGGAGGCCGGGGACGGGGAGGAAAGGAGGCCGGGGACGGGAAGGAGGTGGCGGCGGCGACGAGACAAGGACGAGGGGGGAGGAGTATGATGGGAGGAGACAGGCGGCGGCGGGGGAAAAGGGAGCGGGAGCGGCAGCGGCGATGGGCATAAGTGAGCTAGGGTTTTCGTGGGTGGATGAGGATGAGAGGGAGGGGGGAGCGACGAGGGGGGGTGTGGGCTACCATTGGATCCGGGCGCATCCGACGGTGCTAATCCATGATCCGCGTGAGATGGTTTTGGACCAATCAAAACGCAGTACCCATTTGATGATTTTAAGACCATTTAAATTGGTCATAATCGATTGAAAATAAGATGTTAGAACATGTCTGCTATTTGACGGCCTAGAAAATTTATAAAAACAAATAGAAATCAAAAAACATTGCATTGTGTCACCAAGTGTGACCTACTTTTCAGTAAGAATAACAAACTTTGAATAATGCAAATATCATAAAAAAGTGTTCTCAGAAATAAGTTTTCTGTAAGAGAATTATTTTTCGAGTGCCCAAAATGATTTTTTATGAAGAACCTAGCAAATATTTGTTGCAAATTTGGGCCACATCGATTTTATAAAATCTTAGGTCATATTTAATGTTGAGTTGACCAAATAGTTGCATATTAAAAGCTTTGTTCCACCTCTGGTGAAAAAGACAAATTTCCGCCTATTTAGCAGGAAACGGGTCAAATTTGAACTGCAGCTGCCTCATAGTTTGCTCTTTATTTTTTTTTCAGAAAATCATTTCTAGGTACATAAGTATCTATTTAATCAGAGAAACACCAAAAAAAATTATAAGAATCAACCGCTAGCTAGGAACGGTCAAGCCCGCCCTTTTGACCGCATTTTGAAACGGGCATGAAAAATTAAAAAAACAAAAATTTGGAAAACCTTCGCATTGTGTCATTATATGTGACCAAGTTACCAGGAAAAATAATAAACTTGTAATACGACAATTATTTTAAAAAAATGTTCTCGGAAACGAGCTATCAAGTGTGAAGATTCATGGCTTTCAAGCCAAATGATCAATCTTATGGCCACATTCATGACATAGTTTGTTCAAATGATCTCATATTATGCACAAGGGTGCATATTGGAATGGCAAACAATGTCGCCTAAGGAAGTTTTCATTTTCTTTGGACGAAAAATTCATTTTCCATTTTTTCGAGTGCCCAAAATGAGTTTTTTTAAGGACCTACCTTATATTTGTTGAAAAATTGTACCTAATCAATTTTATAAAATACTAGGCCATATTTAATGCACAATTGACCAAATGGTTGGGTGTAAAAAGGTTTGATCCACCTCTCGTGAAAAAGACAAATTTCCACCGATTCATTGGAAGCGGGTCAAATTTGAACTGTAGCTACCTCGTAGTTTAATCTTTATTTTTTTCCAAAAATCATTTCTAGGTACATAAGTATCTATTTAATCAGAGAAACACTAAAAAAATTCCAAGATTCAACCACTAGCTAGGAACGGGCAAGCCCTCCGTTTTGACCGCATTTTGAAACATGCATAAAAAATTCAAAAAATTCAAAAAAATTGGAAAACCTTCGCATTGCGTCATTATATGTGACCAAGTTACCAGGAAAAATAATAAACTTGTAATACGACAATTATTTTAAAAAAGTGTTCTCAGAAACGAGCTATCAAGTTTGAAGATTCATGGCTTTCAAGCTAAATGATCAATCTTATGGCCACATTCATGACATAGTTTGTTCAAATGATCTCATATTGTGCACAAGGGTGCATATTGGAATGGCAAACAATGTTTCCTAAGGAAGTTTTCATTTTCTTTGGACAAAAAATTCATTTTCCATTTTTTCGAGTGCCCAAAATGAGTTTTTTTGTGAAGGACCTACCATATATTTGTTGCAAAATTGTACCTAATCAATTTAATAAAATACTAGGACATATTTAATGCACAATTGACCAAATGGTTGGGTGTAAAAAGGTTTGATCCACCTCTCGTGAAAAAGACAAATTTCCACCGATTCAGTTGGAAGCGGGTCAAATTTGAACTGTAGCTACCTCCTAGTTTGCTCTTTATTTTTTCCAAAAATCATTTCTAGGTACATAAGTATCTATTTAATCAGAGAAACACCAAAAAAATTCCAAGATTCAACCACTAGCTAGGAACGGTCAAGCCCGCTGTTTTGACCACATTTTAAAACAGGCATAAAAAATTCAAAAAAATCAAGAAATTGGAAAACCTTCGCATTCATCATTATATGTGACCAAGTTTCCAGGAAAAATAATAAACTTGTAATACGGCAATTATTTTAAAAAATGTTCTCGGAAACGAGCTATCAAGTGTGAAGATTCATGGCTTTTAAGCCAAATGATCAATCTTATGGCCACATTCATGACATAGTTTGTTCAAATGATCTCATATTGTGCACAAGGGTGCATATTGGAATGGCAAAAAATGTTTCCTAAGGAAGTTTTAATTTTCTTTGGACAAAAAATTCATTTTCCATTTTTTCGAGTGCCCAAAATGAGTTTTTTTGTGAAGGACCTACCATATATTTGTTGCAAAATTGTACCTAATAAATTTTATAAAATACTAAGCCATATTTAATGCACAAATGACCAAATGGTTGGGTGTAAAAAGTTTTGATCCACCTCTCGTGAAAAAGACAAATTTCCACCGATTCAGGTGGAAGCGGGTCAAATTTGAACTGTAGCTACCTCGTAGTTTGCTCTTTATTTTTTCCCAAAATCATTTATAGGAACATAAGTATCTATTTAATCAGAGAATCACCAAAAAAATTCCAAGATTCAAACACTAGCTACGAACGGTCAAGCCCGCAGTTTTGACCGCATTTTGAAACGGGCATAACAAATTAAAAAAAATCAAAAAATTGGAAAACTTCGCATTGCGTCATTATATGTGACCAAGTTTCTAGGAAAAATAATAAACTTGTAATACGGTAATTATTTTTAATAAGTGTTCTCAGAAACGAGCTATCATGTGTGAATATTCATGGCTTTCAAGCCAAATGATCAATCTTATGGCCACATTAATGGCATAGTTTGTTCAAATGATCTCATATTGTGCACAAGGGTGCATCTTGGAATTCCAAACAATGTTGCCTAAGGGATTTTTCATTTTCTTTTCACGGAAAATACATTTTCCATTTTCCGAGTGCCCGAAATGAGTTTTTTTGTAAACGACCTACCATATATTTGTTGCAAAATTGGACCTAATCAATTTTATAAAATACTAGGCCATATTTGATGCAAAATTTACCAAATGGTTGGGTCTAAAAAGTTTTGATCCACCTCTCGTGAAAAAGACAAATTTCCACCGATTCAGTTGGAAGTGGGTCAAATTTGAACTGTAGCTACCTCGTAGTTTGCTCTTTATTTTATCTAAAAATCATTTATAGGTACATAAGTATCTATTTAATCAGAGAAACACCAAAAAAAATCCAAGATTCAACCAGTAGCTAGGAACGGTCAAGCCCGCCGTTTTGACCGCATTTTGAAACGGGCATAAAAAATTCAAAAAAAATCAAAAAATTGGAAAACCTTCGCATTGTGTCACTATATGTGCCCAAGTTTCCAGGAAAAATAATAAACTTGTAATACGGTAATTATTTAAAAAAGTGTTCTCAGAAATGAGTTATCATGTGTGAAGATTCATGGCTTTCAAGCCAAATGATCAATCTTATGGCCACATTTATGGCATAGTTTGTTCAAATGATCTCATATTGTGCACAAGGGTGCATCTTGGAATTCCAAACAATGTTGCCTAAGGGGGTTTTCATTTTCTTTTCACGGAAAATACATTTTCCATTTTCTGAGTGCCCGAAATGAGTTTTTTTTGTGAATGACCTACCATATATTTGTTGCAAAATTGTACCTAATCAATTTTATAAAATACTAGGACATATTTAATGCACGATTGACAAAATGGTTGGGTGTCAAAAGTTTTGATCCACCTCCGATGAAAAAGACAAATTCCCGTCGATTCAGTTGGAAGCGGGTCAAATTTGAACTGCAGCTGCCTCATAGTTTGCTCTTTATTTTTTCCAAAAATCATTTCTAGGTAAGTAAGTATCTATTTAATCAGAAATACATGGTTTGATGGCGAGACATCGAGGTTTGGACAGTGGCCGAGGGGCCCAACTCTACAGCGCGTAAGATCGCATGCCCGCCGCGCGGTCACCGCGTGACCGTGGCGTTGCCATGTGTTCTGGGTGGCCTAGGCATGTCTAGTGGGTTGGGCACTCCCAAGTTAGGTGCTAGGAAGAAAATCACAACATAAGATTCTCACGAGGAGACCGATCGATACTCAAACATGAATAAGCAGCCAAGTGTTTGATTTGTGGTACGGGAAATGCACATGGATAATGGGCGTGATTTTTGGCTGAGGATGATCAGTTACTAATAAGACCATCTTCACAAAATTTCACCTCACAAGGAGGATCCTAGGTGGTACTTGCTTTGCAAAGTACCACACTAGACATAAATACGAATGTTGAAGCTGGGCTCAAAATAATGAATGGATTGAGCTGACATTTGGTGGAGGATGGTTATTTGGGCATAGGAAAGCACTGTAGAAAATGGATACCATTTGGACATGCCAAAGTGGTACTTCCTTCACAGAATTCTCATAAGGCAACGCATGTTGAAGGCAGTTGAATCTGTGCACACAAAATAAAGAAGCAGGAGAACAAGAAATTGACAAGAAGAAGGCCATCGTATGTGCTGCTACTGGCGAACTACTAACAAAATTGACAAGAAGGAGAACTCACCGTTCTAGAAGCCAGATTGTTGGGAGAGTAGGCGACACAGAGGAAGAGGGAATCGAGAGGACGCAGAGGCAGAGGAACCGTTTTTGGAGAGTCGTGGCAGTGAGGACGAAGCGCCCTCGCGCATGATCGTCCTAAATAATTGGGATGGGGCTCGTCCCGCCTGTTGGAGTCCTCGCTTTCTTTCTTATGTTCTCATTTAAAATGGGCTCATCCCATTGTAATAGGCCCGTATAAGAAAGCACAAGAAGCCCAACCGCTTCACGGTTGAGATTAAGTTGATAAAAAAATTCTCAAAAAAACTTGCTAAAAAACAACAACCGGAAACGCTCTTTGACGAGCGAGCATGGCAACGCTTGATCCCAATCTCTCTCTTCCCCCACGATTCTAATCTTTCTGCCCCCTGATTTTCAGGTGGGCCTAAAGAGATCTCCCCTCTAATCTCTATGCCCCCCTGATTTCAACGTGGGCAGGTAAGATATTCTCTGTAAAATCTCTTCATTTATCTCTCTCCTTCCTAATTTAAAGGGATTCCTGTTTGGACGTGGTTACCTAATAAAGCCTGTCTAGTCGGAAATCGCTCGCCAGAGCGAGCGCGCACGCAATAGCATCGCCCAAAAAAACATTACGTGGTCTAAAACTACCTCTTCGTGAGATCCCAAATCCCCTATAAATACTCCACCCCACGCCTCCCACCCCACGCCTCCCATACCTAGCCTTCCATGACTACATCGAATTACCACCCCACGCCACCAAAAGTAGCTCCCAGGTCGGTGAAACCAACGGAGCCGTCATCTTCGAAGCCTGTGTCGGCGAATCCTGAGATGAATGAGAAGGGCATGTCAGAGAAGCCGACGAAAGAGAAGGGCACGTCGGAGAAGCTGGCGAAGCAAAATATGAAAGCGAACGGCAATGGAGTCAGTCGTCATCGAGAGAATCCTCCGGTAACGATCGAGATCCATGTATTCTACATACTCCCTCCTTCCCAAGTTTGCATGCAATCCCATAATTTTCCCTATTTTACTGAAGGGAGATGGGTGTGTCTAGAAAGAAAAGAAAAAATGACAAAAAAAAGTCTTGCACGAATCTTAGCATAAAATCAATGACATAGGACTTAGATGTGCAATAAAATCAGGGTTATCGTCTCTGTTTATATGCCTTAAAATTTGGAAATTGCTAATTTTTTGGCATAGGCTTTCTAAATGAGTTCTTAATCTCCAGTGATTGAAACTGTTGGTGATTCCCCTTAATTTTGCATGATCTTTACTAATTGACCTTTTTTAATCTGATCGGAACTAAGGAGTATGTGCTCTTGAATGCTTGCAATGGAACTGCTACATTCCTTTTTCGAGATTATCTATAAACTATTGATCTTCTGATCATGTATGCAATTATTTTCGTAAGCGTGACGCCTGAAACTTTAGTAGTGTACATAGACCAAAGTCTGCTCTTTCTACTAAAAATCAATACTATTATCAGTCAATTTGCCAAAAGAGATAGCTTGTTTTTCTATGTCAGGTGTTCATTATATGGCCCAGAAGCTCTATGATTTCATGTAGTATTCTAGATCACAATTTTGATATTGGCATAGATTAGTCGGTTCTATGCGTGTTTAAATGAATACCATACAGAATCTAATCACACTATTTCTAAATTCAGGAAACTCAGGTTGCTTCTTTGCTGCAATACGATAAGTTAATAAAAGATTTAAACACACATCAACTGACGTACATCAAGTTGATTGGACTGGGTGAACTTCTCAAGACTCCTGGCATGAGAATGAGACATCTACTATGCCAGGCCATCGCTTATTCATATGATATAGAGCAGGATGCCTTTATAATTAATGGGAGACCATGTAGGATCACACTAAAAGATGTGGAGCATATGACAGGCCTACCCTGCATGGGGAAGAATCACGTCTCTTCAAATCACAATGATACTTTGGAGTTATGGAAGGAACTGAAAGACCCCAGTGACACAAAAGTAACTTTGAAAGGATTGCTAGCCAAGATGAAAGTCGGCAGCACACCTAATTTTGTCAGGACATCTGTCTTGTACACCATAGGCAAATATGTATGCCCGACAACACAGCAGTATGTGGACAACAGATACCTTGGGATTGTTAGAAACATTGAGACAATAAAGAGCACCAATTTTGGACAACTTACGCTTGACCATCTTATGGCTAGCGTCAGGAAATTTGTAAATTGTGGAGCAAATCTGGAGGGCAACCTACCACTGCTGCAGGTAATACAATCATTATTAACATACCATACATTTAATTTTATGGAAAATTGTCTAAGCTGTTTTTGTTGTAATGCAGACGTGGTACTACGAGAAGTGGAGGGTGCACCAATTGGACTCTACCATCTCGTATGCATCAAGGTTAAGGCCGCTGATCCAAAACTGGAGTGACGAGAAGGCACAGAAGGTTGACAACATAATCAACAAAAATTATATAGGGGTTGGAGAGGTAAAGTGTTAGTACTGTGTGCCTGGATTATGTACCATATGTTTTGAATGATACTAACGACACTAACATGCAGTATGTCGATGACCTGCTGCGGCCTTTCAATCCGCCACCAGTTGGGACGCCGGTCAAACCAAAGAATGACGGCCAGGTAAATGATGAACATCACGCACAAATATATATTGTAACTTTGCAAGTACAATCGAAGTCATATGCTCCTAACTGCTTGTAATTTGCAGGATAAGGCACTCATGGGCCGTGTATTGGCTGATTTGAAAGAAGTTGTCTCCATTGTGCGGGAGGCCAGTGCACAACAATTTGATAGGATGTGCACCCTTGAAAAAAAATGGACGAGTGCCTTAGGCGTACCCTTGCGAACGGCAGACGCACGGACGACCTCATCACAGAATTCAATGTAAGTATACCATTGTGAGTTTCTATAAATAATTTTACTGTCAATACTCTCCACACTAACACATTTTTTAAAGAACCACCGCTATGGAATATTTGATGCTGATCGCCCAGGAGTCGAGGACATACAGCTATCTGACCTGGGAGTACCTGCGGACCCAATGGAGGTCCCAGGAGAGAATACTACTCGCCAGCAAAAACAAAAAGATGACACAAAGGTCATTGCCAAAGGCATTTCTGCTAAGGGAATACAAAAAGATTACATGGATGCCCCCAAGAAGAACGTATCTGAAGATTTGCAGCCTGCTCCTAGTTTGCAATCGCGAAAGCATTCAAAAGCCAAGATTAGCCTTGAAGCTTTCATGGTGATACACATTTTACATCTAACTGATTTTGTTTTAAGTTAACGCAGATTCGGAGCTAACATATGATCTTCCACGTTCAGGATGAAGAAGACAGAGCTGTTGCTGCAGCTTGCAAGGAGAGTCTCAAGAATGTTTCACAGCTTTATAAAGAGGTAGATGCATCACAGGGTGCTCCGAGTTTGGATTCGCGAAAGCATTCCAAAGCCACCACAAGCATTGAAGCTTTCCTGGTGATGCACATTTTACAGTTAACTGGTTTTGTTTTTTTATTTCGCGCAGATTGCAAGCTAACAAGTGCTTCATTTCGAATCACAGGATCCTCTGAATTTGAGGCACAATGAGAATGTGCGAAAGACTGAAGAAAGAAGAAATCAAGATGATGAAGATGTCAGTATTGAGGTGGGTGCAGAGGCAGGTACCAAAAGCAACCACCGGTCTGCCAAGGCTAAGGGAATAAGGGAGCCGGAAGAGCCCCATGTCTTCCCAGTTGATGAGGACAACTATGATGATTCTTTAGCAAAGCAGCGACAAGATAGTGGGGTTGATTCCATGCTACCAACTCGTGCGAGCAGCCGGAAAAGAGTGGCATCTTCATTATTGTGCAATGAAGATTTTGTTCTGTACGATAGTGATAAGAAGAGAAAGAAAAACAGGACTCCATCGGAGTCTACCAACGATTCCAAGGACACAAAGAATACACAGAGGAAAAACCGTGCAAGCAATTTAAAAGATACAGACACAGGTGCTTCGACGCTGGAGACCAACCTTGACAAGTTTCGACAGAGTTATGTGGCCGAAATTATCAACACCTCAGATCTTCATAAACAATTGGTGGTAATTGATGACATTGTTCTACAACAGAAGCATTTGCAATGCCTCACCATGACAGATGTAAGCGAAGATGACAAATGGTTGGGTGATGAAGTAAGATATTTGCCCAAATTAGTTTATCAATTTTCTTTTGCACAGTACAATTAACTTGAATATTTTTTTGAATGCCACAATTAACTTGAATTTTGTTTTAGTTGGTTGATGCTGTGATTCAGATCATGCGTCATGATCATCCTAATGACATAAGGGATGGGCAGCTGGTTTACATTGAGAGGGTGGCCGGCGTTGCTATGCTCGAAAGAGATGGTAAGGTAGAGAACTGCCACGAGGCCGCTTTGGCGGGCAGTCATGGAACAACAAAAGGAGACAACTACCTCAGACATGATCTGGTACCATCTCACCATGACATAAACACATTTATTTTTCTAATTATTATGCATGTTGATGTAATCATCTTTGCTGTCCAGGTTTTTCTGCCTACGAACATGGCGAACACCCACTGGTTCCTTGTGGTCGTAAACCCCAGAAGGAGGGAGATTTAGATTCTTGATTCACTTTTCGGCTACCTAGAACACACAAAAGTGGTTCACGTGGTGAGATTTTAAACGTCTTTCAATATAACACAGGATTTAGCATCATACCTAGCCATGAACCGTGATCAACTTCTCATACCATGGACTTTGGCAGATACGTGGGGTGGAAGCACATCTGAGAGCATCGCTGTGAATCAATGGACCACAAAGCCATGCATGGCAAGACATTAACGTGACCCAATGGACAGTAAAGCATGTGCCTGTGCCAAGACAAGATGACAAGTCAGTCAACAGTATTAGCTTCTAATTATGTTTTTCATTGTTAATACGTGAAATGCTGCTAACAGAATTAATTGTTGTAGTTCTTCTTGTGCACTCTACATGCTGAAGAACATCGAATTCTTTACGGGAGAAGATCTTAGACTGCATTATGACCAAGTACGCAGAGTAACACCTAAAATTCTCTCAATTTTGTAAACATATGGAACGATACTAACATATCCTCCCATGCAGGCATACATCAACAATTATAGAAGAGAGCTGCCTGTTGTCCTTCTTAATTCGCCCTACAACAAATTGAAGTCCATGAAAAGGCTGAAGACGTACAATGCTAGCCTATCGGATGCAGCTGCGATTGAAGATCATGAAGATGCAAGCATTTAGTCCAGCAATGGTCCATTCTTAGATATGGAGTGTACATTTGGTTATGAAGCGGTAGAGTAGGGTGTGGTTTGGTTTTAGTCCTGAAGAAGGTTTCCTAGCCATGTTCTTAGTCCAGTGCGGATTAATCAAGTTGTAATACTTCACAGTACTGGTTCCAAATACTATTCTTGAAATAAATTTGGTCTGCATGGGAGATGCTGAAACATATATTTGCTTTTGACAAGAATTTGAAGCTTAGGAAGGTTAACTGAATTCTTAAATTTATATTTAAGTTTCATCGGAGTCTGGACAAGATTCAGAACAATTACGTCGCTAGTTAGAAGTTTCAGAATTTTTTTAACATCGCTAGTTAGAAGTTCCAGAAAAATTTCAGCGAGTGCTGAAATATTTTGGCCAAAATTTAGTGAGGCTGAAATATTTTGGCCGAAAGGCAAATATTGCAGTGAGTGCTGAAATGAATGAAATTCAGTTATTTCATCTAAATCTCACCGAAGCGAAAACCATGGTGTCGTGCCATCTTGAGCAGCACCAGACATCATTCAGTATTATCAACAAAATTTGGTCTCACATGTATGAGGAAAAAATGTATGAGCACGGATGGGCAATAAAATAGCTTCACAAGAGAGAGGAAGATACTTCACGTTGAACAGTCAATCCTAGTTGACTTTAGAACCAGTTTTCATCCTAAAACAGGTCCAGTGATTTACTTATAACCAATAATAAAAGTTGTCCAGTTCTTTTGGCTGTTTTTCAAAGAAACGGGAACTATATCTTTTTGACGATCGTGATCCTCAGGAGACCTAAGTGTTGTTACGCAACTTACCTTAGTTTTTTTTACACCATAACTTACCTTTGCTAAACTCTCCACGCCCCCTTAATACTCAACTAGGTGGGTCCCCTCCCTTGATTTCCTCCAACCTAAGAAATCTATACGTGGATATATGCCCGGGTTGTTACGATCCCTATAAATAGGGATCCTTTGAAACCTCATAGATCATAGTTCGTCCTTCTGCGCCGCCCAAACCAGCAAGACCGAAGGATGGAGCAACCTAGGAATCCAGCAAGACCGAACGACGGAGCCAAACATGAATCCTCAGGTAACTCCCCACAATCTCCTTCTGCAGCCGCTGCTATTTTTCGTGCCACGATCTTAATCCCATGATCTCTTGCTGCAACCCCACTCATTGTTTGCATATTCATGTAACTCAGCATGTTTTTAAACAAATTAAGTTGGGGGCGTTAGGGGAGGGCGCTAGGATTTGTTTCCTACCAGATTGGCAGTTCATTGATTAATTCCAGGCTAAATCTTAGGTTCTGGTCTTGTCGATGCCAATTAGGGCAGCGGGCGCTTGCCTTCTTTTTTCCTTCCGCACGAGTTATGGAAGGCATCGATGGCCCATGTTTTAATTCCATACTACTGACCATGATTAGCGCCTAGAGTTGAGGAGACCACGGTTGGATAGTTTTTTATTTTCGAATCTTGATTTTATTTCAGATCAGCGCCTTGCAATGGAGATTACCTTATATGACCGTTCAAACGTAACCAAGCTGAATCTAATGCTAGTATTTGCACATTCATGGAACTCAGCTTGCTTGTAAACAAATTACCTCATGAAGTAGCGTAGAGCACAATTTTTATGTTGGTATATATAAGTTGTATTCGTCTGTATGAGTGTTTAAATTGTATACCATGCTGAATCTAATCACACTTGCACATCCATTGAACCCAGGATGCTTCTTTGCCGCCATATGAGGAGTTCATAAAGGGATTAAACACGCAGCAAAGGATGTACATCCAGTTGATAGGACTGGGTGGACTTCTCAAGACACCTAGCATCAAAATCAGACGTGTACTGTGCATGGCCATCGCTAATTCATATGATGCAGAGCAGGATGCCTTTATCATCAACGGGAGACCATGTAGGATCACACTAGAAGATGTAGCGCATATAACAGGCATGCCCTGCCATGGGAAGAAGCACGTCCCTTCAAATCTTGATGATAATATGGAGTTGTGGAAGAAACTGAAAGACCGTAATGACACCAAAATAACTTTCAAAGGATTGCTAGCCAAGATGAAAGGCGACAGCACACCAAATTTTGTCAGGCCATTTGTCTTGTACACCATAGGCAAATATGTATGCCGAACAAAAGAGGAGTATGTGGATAACAAATATATTGGGATTGTTAGAAACGTTGAGACGATAAAGGGCACAAATCTTGGACAGCTAACGATTGACTATCTTATGGATAGCGTGAAGAATTTTGTAAATGGTGAGGCAATTCTGGAGGGGAATCTACCACTGCTGCAGGTAACTCGTATTAGTACAATTATCACTTACCTAACATACATTACATAATGTACGAGAATATTTGTAAACTGCTTTTGTTGTCATGCAAACATGGTACTACGAGAAGTTCAGAGTGCACCAATTGGACTCTAGCATCTCGTATGAATCAAGGTTAAGGCCACTGATCCAGAACTGGAGCAAGGAGAAGGCAAAAAAGGTTGACAATATAATCTAGAATAATTATCTAGGAGTTGGAGAGGTAAAATGTCAGCACATTTCCTGGATTATGTAACATGTATATTTTCTAAATCATACTAACGACACTAAACTGCAGTATGTTGAGGACCTAATGAGGCCTTTCATTCCAGCACGAGATGGTACGCTGGCCAAACCGAAGACTGGCGGTCAGGTAAATGAGTTACATCAGGCACCCAATATATATTGTAACATTGCAACTAGTATGAAGTTATATGATTCTAACTGTTTCAAAGTCTCAGATTAAGGTACTCGTCGGACGTGTATTGACTGATTTGCAAGAAGTTTCCTCCCTCGTGAGGGAGGCTGGTGCACAACAAGTTGATAGGATGTGTACCCTTGAAAAGAAAATGGATGAGTGCCTTAGGCATACCCATACAAATGGCAAGCTCACAGAGGACCTCATCAAAGAATTGAACGTAAGCCTAGAATTATGAGATTAGTATATATAATTGAAAATTTACGTGTAGAAGGTTTTTTCTAAATTAGTTTACTATGAAAACACCCCAGACTAACATGTATTTTTTAAAGACAAAACGCGACGGAATATTTCCAGGACTAGAGGACATACATCTTTCTGACCTCGGGGAACCTTCACACCCAATGGAGGCCTCTGTTGATAATGCTGAGCAGGCTTCTGACCAGGGGGAACAAAATGATGTCACGGAGGTCACTGCTAAGCACCATTGTAAGCAGGGAATAAAAAAATGATGACATGGAGCCCCCAATGAAGAACCTTGATGAAGAGTTTGACGTACGCATGTTAACTTAATTATGAAACAATCATTGTCGTTTCAGAAATAACATGTGATCTTCCACGTACAGGATGAAGCATTTGAAAGAGCTGAAAGAAAAATCAAACAGGATCTCAGTGGTATTCCTAAGCTTTTGAAAGAGGTGGATGATATCCAAGGTGCTCCTAGTTTGGATAAGCAAATGCATTCCAAAGCAACCACAAGCCTTGAAGAATTCCAGGTGATGCACATTTTACCTATAATTGAGGAAGAATCTGCTAAAGGCTAACATGCGGTTTATTTTTTATGACAGATTCCGTTCAACATATGGAGTAAGCAGCACTCTGTGAAGGCTACGGGATCGCGAGAGCCCGAAGAGCCCCGTGCCTTCACAGATGATGACAGCCATGATAAATCCTTTCGAAAGCAGCAAGAAGTAAGTGTGCTTGAATCGACGCCGCCAAATCATGGGGGCGAAAAGAAAAATGTGGTATTGCAATTATTTAAGAATGACGAGTATGCTTCGTACGATACTGAGAAAAAAAAGGAAAAACAAGACTCCATCAGAGTCTACAAATGATTCCAAGGACACGAACAATAAAAAGAGGAAAATCGGCTCTAGCAACTTAAAAAAGAGGTCAGAAGTTACTGAAACCCAGAGGGACCAGCTAGATGTGGTTCGACAGGATTTCGTGGTGTCACTGATCAACAGTACAAATCATGAAAAACAAATGGTCCTAGTTGATGACATTGTCGTGCTATCGAAGCATTTGCAATGCCTCACCCAAAAAGATGGATCTGAAGAAGCCGTATGGTTGGGTGACGAAGTAAGATATTTCATAAATTAGTTTATGAAGTTTCATTTTTGTACAATACAATTAACTTGATTATTGTTGTAGGTGGTTGATGCTGCGATCCAGCTCATGCGTCATGATGACCCAATTGACACAAGGGACGGCCAACTGGTTTACATTGAGGGGTGGCCGGCGTCGCTAAGCTCGAAAGAGATGGTAGGATAGAGGAGTGCTACGAGGACGCTTTGGCAGGCATTCCTGGAACAACACAAGGCACCAGCTACCTGAAACATGATATGGTATTTTAACCTGACTTTGAACATATTTTTTTATTACTATACACGTTGATCAAATTATCTGTGCAATCCAGGTTTTCCTACCTACGAACAGCCAAGGCGTCCACTGGTTACTTGTGGTCGTAAACCCCAGAAGGAAGGAGATTCAGGTTCTTGATTCACTTTTCCACTGTATGGTACCCAAAGAAGTACATAACGTGGTGAGAATTTCAACATATGTAATTATAACAAAGGATTTGACATCGTATATAAGTATTAGTCGTAGGCAACTTCTTATCCCATTGGGCTTGCAGGTAGGTGGGATGGAAGCACATCTGAGAGCAGCGAGGCGAGTCAATGGGATAGAAAGCAATGCATGGGAAGACATTAACGTGACGCAATGGCCAGTACGGAACATTAATGTGCCAAAATCCGATGAAACTTCAGTCAAAAATATTAGCTTTTGTTTTTGTTTTAGATTGTTAATATCTGAAATGCTGATCTAACAACATAAAATGTTGCAGTTCTTGTTGTGCACTGTACATGCTGAAGAACATCGAATTATTTACGGGACTAAAACTGAGTAAGCAGTATGACGAAGTACGTAGAGTAACACCTAAAATTATGTCATTTTTTATCTTAAATGAACGATACTAACATATCCTTGCATGCAGGCATACATCAAGAAATTCAGAAAAGAGCTACCTGTTGTGCTTGTCGATTCACCCTACAACAAAATGAAATACAGGAATAGGTTCAAGCAGTACCATGCTAGGCTATCGGATGCAGCTGCGGTTGAAGACGACGAAGATGCAAGCAGTTAGTCCAGCGGTGTGGAGTGTTCACTTGGCCATAAAGCGATAGAGTAGGGTGTGGTTGGGTTTTAGTCCCGAAGAATGTTTCCTAGCCGTGTTCTTAGTCCATTGCACATGAGTCAAGTTGTAAAACTACAATAATATTAGTTACTATATTTTGCTTGGAATAAATTTGGTCTGTATGGGATCTCGTAGAAATCTATATTTGCTTTTTACTACCATGTGACAGTAATGGTGCCTGGGGCAACCCTAGAAGAATAATGGACTATGATATGTCTATTATCATACGAGAGAAAAGGTACGAGCATGAGCATAGCCTCACAACAGAAGTCAAAAATACTGCCTGATTCAACACGCAATCCCAGCTATGTCTCGTAGGCAGGCCGCAAAGCCAAAAATAGAGCATAGGATAACAAGAGTAAAGCACGTACCATAGGGGGCCTCTGCAGCTGCTGCAACGCTGAATTGAAGCAGATCACCTTCAGGAGCACAGTGGTGTGGCCATGGTACATCCATCCTGCCTCAGGGAATCACATAGCATGTTCTGTCATAGCCCTGCAAAACAGAGGAAAAATTACTACTTGTACTAACCTTGTCAAGTGTGTGCATGTAACAAATGTTGGACATAACTAAACACGGAAGAACGAAATGCAACATATGGAAGAATGAAATGCTCATTCCTTTGTCTCTGATTTTTGCGAGGACCATTACTCTCCCTTTAACAAGGCTAAAACATCATAATAAGAATTAACAGCAATCTTGAAAAGGTGGATATCCCATGTGAATCTAATTTTTCATATAAAGCACATGCCAAGTCTGTTGATCCTAGTCCAGTAATTGCACAAGAAGAAGCGAGCATCATAAATATTGAGCAACATAAGCTATGAATTGTTTATAGTACATTCTAAAATTAATAGCTTATCATCTCTATTGATCTCCAAATCTCACATATCAGCCAAATTGAAAAAATACATGTTGAATGCAATGATTGAACGTTCGTAGATCATGCAGTCGGGGCTGGATGAATGGGGCTGGCCGTCGAGGCCGGCGGCCGGCTTCATCTAGTCCCCCAGAACATGATCCATACCCAACCACCTTGCCATCGGACGAGATGCATGGCCAGATCAAAGTTGTAGCCATGGCTGAGAAATGATATGTAGAGGGCGCAAATTATCAACCAATTGGAGGACCCGCATGGAGGACTGGGAGGTGGGATGGCGCCGACTCTTCGCCGGCGGCCGCCGCGTGGAGGGCAGTGGGCCTTCTCTAGTGTTTGTTGAAAAGGTGGTGCGAGATCGCGAGGGAATTGGGGTGGAGGGAGGGAGGGACCGCGACGCGCGGCTAGATCCTGTCGGCGATGAGGGAGGGAGGGGCCGCGACGCGCGGCTAGATCCTGCCAGCGACGAGGCAAGGAGGGGCCGCGACGAGCGGCTAGATCATGCCGGCGAGGATTAAAACCCTAGCGGCGGCGAGGAATAAACCCTAGCGAACGGGATAAAAATCGAACCGAAAAAAGCCCTGAAATTCGTACCGAGAATACCCTTGAAATATTTGAGAGGGAAAATCATATCAATACGAAATATTTTTTCTCCCGAAAATGTCCCTCGGGGTCTGGTATAATACACGTGACATCAGTGTATTGCATCGGATCTGGACCGTCGTATTCGATCCGACGGACGGTCCATATCGTCCGGATGCACTTTAAAATGACTCCATATTTATCCATTGTTCGTATGTGTGATGCTCACTTCTTGAATAACTTGTGAGAGACGAAGAAGCCAAGCGAGAAAGCAGCGATGGCGATGGCGACCACCTCCTTGTTGTTCCTTGCCTTCTCCACCACGCTGTCCGCCCATTTCATGTCCGTCAGCTGCTCCAGGCCCCTGCCACGCGCTCTTTCCAGCCACTGCACGCCGTGGCCTTCTTCTCCAGCACAGCTTTGGCTTCCGTGGCAGTGGCTTCTGCTTTGGCTTTCACTTCCTCGGTGCCCCGTATCACTCCCGCTGCCAGGTTCTCCTGGTCGACCAGCGCTTTGGCTTTCTCGCCGTTGGCAAACTCCGGCTTCGGTGCCGGCTGCTGCTGCTGCTTGGTGTTGGTGGCGGCCGCCATGAGGAAGCGTAGGCAGGGACTCGTGGTGGACACGGTGATGGATGGATTGGCTGGTTGATGGTGGTTGTGAATTGTGATCGAGAGAGCTAGGTGAGATGAGATGGGAAGGTTGGCATGATGCATCGTGTATATACTAGTGTGTAGTGTGCGGCGGCACGCCGCGCCACATGGATTGGTAAGTTATTTGTTTTTTTTGTAATTTTTGGTAAGTCGTCTCAAGGCTTAATTCACTACAAAGTAGTTCATATAAGAAAAGGGTACATCTAGTCTTATTGGTATATGCATAAGTGATCTACAGTAGGTGGGAAAAGGGTGCATTTAGTCTAGGTGGATATGCATAAGCGATCTACATTATGTGGTGATAGTGGCTACTGGATACAGAATTGCAAAGCTCTGGTTCTCTTCTTAGACCTGAGGTTAGCTAAAAAAAGATTGTTCTTCACTAACAAACAGAAGATGATGCCAACAATAAGGCTGTTTCAAGACCCCAGTAGCAATATTCAAAGTAACTGACATATTTATCTAATCACTATCGGTCAGTTTTCATACTACATATATACTGGGAAACACTCAAGAAGACCACATGTACAACTTTAACACAGCTTCCTGCAACAATCTTTTCAGAGAATTCATTAGCATGATGATATACAATGCGCCAAATCCATAACAGGTCGGCTTCGTGGAACAATCAACTGTCCTTTTAGAGAAGTCATTAGCACGGATGATGTCCGATCAGCAGGATGTATGCAAACATTTGAGTTGCTTTAATATCAGGATTGAAATCTGTAGAAATTCATGTGACCAGACCACACAATCTAAGGACCAAGGAAAATCTCATGATAAAATTGTCAGCTTTATGTAGGATAGCAATGATGCTAGAAATGGGAAGTTCCAGGGGCCTAAGTTTTATACTGATGACGCAGGACATGCCACTCTATACTTAAATCTCAGGCCATTAGAACCTTAGAAACACAGAAAATGCCTTGTGGCCTCAAGAAAACAATCAAGTATGAAATTATAGAAAAAAAAAAGAAAATAGATAGAGTATATAATTAGCAACCGTCCAAAATAAAATACAATAAATGACATGGAGAAGGCACAAGTTCGCTTAGATTTGTAAGTACTCCCATTTAGAAAAGGAATTGTACAAACTAATTGCTAGAGCAGCAATGGAGTACTGAACAAAAAAACATGAGAAGATTGTAGGAAATTCCACATAATACGCAACCTTTAGATATAGATGAGAAAAAGCTAAAACGACCTTGGCTCCCAGAAGTTGTGTAGAGTGTGGTCGTTTTTTCCACGAGTGCAAGAAAGCAAAGAAAATAATAATTCTGAAGTTACCCAAATATCCACAATAGGGTTATTTACTGGCAGTAATTGGTATTGAAAAGGTAGGCGCTGAGTAGCTCTCTAATATATATTTTGTTTGGAGAATCTTATAGGAAATGTTGGTCTATGCTCTGTTACTATTTAACCAGAGCATGATTATTATAAACAAAAAAAGGTACATGCATATTAGACAATGTGAATCAGTAGGCACTGAATTGGAAGCATGATTAACAAGGGAGAAAGCAAAGTCCTGTTATGCAGCTGTTAGTTGGTAGTTGAGCAGTTGTAACATGCTCCCTCTTATCTCATTTTTCACATGAGAGGTAAGAGCATATAATAGATCTGACTCATTGATCTCTTTAGTAGGTGGTCTAATTAACTCTTACCTTCTTACCTGACATTCTTGCCTGACATGTAAAAAGCTGGGGTAAAAGGGAGCATGTTAAAATTTGCCTAATTGATAATCAGGGGCTAGAATAATTTACAAAGGAGATGTATAGCCAGGTCAAGCATTTAGGAATCAGTGGATACTCAATTGTAAGCATGATCCATAGGAGAGGAAGCAGTCAGATTATGCAACCATTAGTTGGTAATTAATGACCGGTACGTTTGTAAGCAGCTCTGTTGGTAAGAACGGATCTTATGAGCTCAAGAGACCAAACTGCTACAGTCCAATTCCTAAAGCATTTCCTGCAAAAGAAAATACAACAATACTGCTAAAAACATAGTCATTGTGCCAATATCTCCTACAAATATCAAATGGGGAAATAGGTATGGGTGAAATTTAAGTGGTTCTGGAATAAGAAGGAATTTCTCATCTGTTTTGCCAAATTGCACTGCACGTAAAGTTGTACAGGAAGCCAATATACTCCACAAGACACATGTCGTCGGAACTAAAGTTCTAAATGTACATAGACATCAAGCTGTAGCATTTCCCCAGTACGTCAGTAATGCACATCAAGTGCTTATGTGTTTGAACAGCATGTGAAATTAAACCAGAATTCCTACCAGGAAATGGAACACAACGAATGGATAGATCAAGAATAAAAACGATTTACCATGCTATATTAGAGATGTAGGTCATGAATTTCTTGCACGTGCAGGCAGGAGCTGGATCTCAAAATCCATGTCCTCCCCACAGACTTGCACACATACGTGGTAAACCTTCCGTTTAGACTAATAATCAGTTAGATATACAAATTTCTGTACTATATGCACCCACCTTCTGATCTGAACTTTTAAGCAATGACAGTTCATCTCCTTGTAAAATAAAACCTTTCTGCAACGACATATCACAACAAAGAGCAAAAAAAAAATCCCACATGTTTTTTCCCTTAGATCAGTAAAAATAGAAGTCTAGAAAATACAAACTATCATCTAAGCTGGTAATAATTATGGCGTGTGTAGTAGATTTGAACAGTGGATGTCAAAAAGAACAAAAAGAGGAGCATACCTTAGTGGTGTTGCTGCTGCCAACAAAGTGACGACCAACTGGAGAGCTACCGCCTTAGAGTTGCTAGCTCGCTGCTTGCCGCGTGAGTGACAGAGGAGGAGTCGAGAGCTCGTGGGGAAAGGAGGGGCGAAACACTGCAGCAGCTCGCTGTTGGCTCGCCTCCGGAGGACAGCAGGCCGTGGGCTCGTCCACCGCCGCCGCCAAGTTGGAAGCTAGCGGCCTGGCGCTGCAGGCTTGCCGAGGAAGGCGGAAGGGCACCGCCTAGGACCAAACTGAGAGCAACGCCGGAAAAAAGAGGAGCAGATCCGTCAGCAACTCAGCATCATCCTCTCGCTCGCTCGTACTGGCAGACGACGCGTCGGTTCCCTTCTGCGCTGCCGTGGGAAGAAACATCAGGTGAAACGTCGTCACTCGGGGCACGAGGGATGCTTGGTGGTGATGCAGCTTGCTGGGGCGGCGCTCGCCGGGATATGCCCCGGAAGGCGCTGCACGCTCTCAGTCTTGGCTTCACGGGCGCAGCGGACCGCTCTTGCGTGGTGATGGATGGGACGGCAACCCATCGGTGAGAATGCTGGCGAGCACCAACTTGACGCGGTCGTCTCCTCCCAGTCGTCGTTCTATGACCATGCCGTCCGCGACCGACCACCACAAACGCTCCTCCCATCGCGACCTCTTCGCCGAGCGGCGTCACCATAGTCCCTCTCCGCCATCCACCACCGTGGGTTGGCTGTCCTGGTAGTCGCCCGCCTCGTCTTCCTCTGCGAGGTGCTCGGACGCCTCCCTTGTGCAGCCGGCTAGGACAGGGTGTATGTGAAGAGGGGGGGGGGGGGTTGCAACTGAAGCGGAAGGAGGTGCGATGGCTGGGTGCACCACCACCTCGGCCCGGGGAGGGAAGATGGGAAGCCGTTGCTCGGAGAGGATTTGGATGCCGGCAGTCGGGCCTGGCAGAGAGAACGGGAAGGATGGTTGTGGGAGCCGCGATCTGCTGGGAGATGCACGGGGCCATTTTATAGTCGTCTACAGCGGCGAAGAGGTTTTGATGGGATGCCTCTCGAGAGGTCCAGAGAGACAACTATAGACGTCTTGATCCACCCATGTAAATCGGCAACTGCCACGTAATATCAAAAGACAAGTAGAAAAATATAGAGGAACTCTCTGGCAGAATCTCCTGCACACGCGTCAATAGCCAAGGTCATGTGACTCTGGCAGCCACCACGTCAAATCAAACATGCTAAAACCAACCAACCAATATTTTTTTTACTACACCCAGAAAAGCTGTTGGACACGCGTCGCCCCAACAACCGTGGTAAAAAAAATTCAAAAAAACCAGAAAAATGAATACCTTACGGTCCTAGTATTCTTAGTATTTAGGTACTTGGCATGGCATGGTGATGGATGGAAATGGAATGTATGGTTGATTCAAAACTTGCAAAACGAGCAAACCTTTGGTTGGAATTAATCAGGCGTACGTTCACGTGTAAAGAGGACGTGATGCTACATTCATGGAGTCATGTGTGAGGAAAGGTTTAGGGATCTTTGTGCGGGAGGCTAAATGGATATGGGGGGAAGCTATATCTATGGAGGTGAAGAAAGGAAGAAAGAATGCTTGCTATGCATGGTAATCGTGGCAGCCAAGCTAGCTCAATCAATCGCCGGCCGCACAAGGCCACCTTGTTCACATCTATCGGAACGTCATTGGAAAAAAAACGCAACTTGAGAAAGTCTAATCTTAGCGTGCAAGGCGGACCCCTCAGAATTTAAATTATAATATATAATCTCCCTATAATCTTTCTCAAGTTTATCACTCACTTATTACTCCCTTAGTTTCATATGCAATGTAGTGCCCTTAAATTTTTCTAAAAGTCAAACTTTAGTAATATAAAAATACGTGTCAGGGTGTATCGTCTAATGATATGGATTTTGTACTCTAGATGTAAATAAAATTTCTCTACAAACTTACTCAAATTTTATAAAGTTTGACAATTGATCATCATATGTAACTATATGACAGGTTGATGAGATAATCCATTTGGACTTGATGCAATCTAGACATGTTAATTGCATTTCAAAATCTATCACCTCAATCATTGACGCACCATGCACACGATCAATGACACAAACCAATGCCCCAACCTCACTAGAGCTTGAAGCGTCCTCCTCCACCATTGCAAATGGCGCTGACCATGCCTCCTCCCCTCCCCTCCCCTCCCCACTCCATTAAACTCGACCTTACCACAACCAAGATTTTTTATTATTGATAACCTTTGCTGCGGTGTTCATCGTGGAAACTGAATGGCACTCCACAACCAATATTTAGACGGACAATAAGTGACTATTAGTTTTGCTTGACGCTGCTATGAATATGAAATCTGGAATCAGCCCCCGAGGGAAGGGGGTGGAGATTTGACCCATATTTGACTCCATGTTTTGTGTGACTCTTCTAGTGGAGATGACGTCCCTGTTGATAGTAAGGCAAACACAACACACATCACACAAGGCTTTCTTCAACAAAACATAGTGTCGGCGTCAAACTTTTGCTAGTCCAAACAGAAGAGACATATACTCTGCTAAAACCTGAAAGCATGCCCACCCCAATGCGACCATCCCTTAGAGACTGGTTTTAAAGTAGCTAAAAATGCCACGAATACATAAGGATTGTGCTAGCGTCCTACCGCTCGGGATTTAACCTACAAAACCGAGCGACCATTCGTAGCTCCATGAGTGCATGCAATCGGATTTTCTTCACATACGTGTGATTATTAGTGCATCTCTTTCTCATGTACGTGCACATGACACTTATTAGAAAGCCTAATTACATGCACGCATGTAAGGCGAAACTGATGACATCTCTTTAGATTCTCTTGTATTTCAAGACTTCAAAATGTTATGTAGCTCAAATCGTTTGATACAAAAACTATTTTTACATAAAAGATTGTTCGCGACGAGATCTTTAAATTAGATCCCATATTGATACATTCCGACGCCTTCTTTGAGTAAAAATTTACCACGCGTGTATTACACAAGTTATCATGCTAGTTTTTTTTATAGTTACATGCTAGTTGAGCATAGGTTATCATGTTGATTACACAGAAACTACTGGGGCATAAAAATTGTTCCACCTATCTTCTCTTCATATGGGCATGTGTGCATGCATTAAAGGTAACATTTGATGTCATCTTAGATTCTCATATATCTTGAAACTTCAAAATATTTTATAGCTCAAACCATCAATCCCATAGAAAAATCATTTTCAAAAAAAAAATCTGTTGCAACGATACCTACGAAATTAGATCCCATGTTGATAAGTTTTGACGACTTTTCTTTTCGTAAATAATTACTAGGCATGGGTTAAGTAAGTTATCTGCTCTGATATGTGTATATATTATCATGCTATTTACTCATGAGTTGCCGTGGTACATTCTGAACAACTTTTTTTGGGACAAAGTTATCACGGTGTTTGTGTGTGAGTTACCACGCCTATGATCCATATGTTATCATGCTATCTATACATAATTTATCGAGGGTATGTTCAAACAACTTTCTTCCCTATGGTCAAAGTTATCACGGTGTTTATACATGAGTTATCAAGTCTACAGTGCACATATTATTGTGCTATTTACATGAAAGTTATCGCGAGGGGAGGGGGATATTGAGGGAGTCCTGGATTAGGGGGTGTCCGGATGGCCGGACTATGACATTTGGCCGGACTCCCGGACTATGAAGATACAAGATTGAAGACTATGTCCCGTGTCCGGATGAGACTTTCTTTGGCGTGGAAGGCAAGCTTGGCGATACGATATAAAGATTTCCTCCCATTGTAGCCGACTCTGTGTAACCCTAGCCTTCTCCGGTGTCTATATAAACCGGAGAGTTTTAGTCCGTAGGACGAACAACAATCATACCATAGGCTAGCTTCTAGGGTTTAGCCTCTCTGATCTCGTGGTAGATCTACTCTTGTACTACCCATATCATCAATATTAATCAAGCAGGAGTAGGGTTTTACCTCCATCGAGAGGGCCCGAACCTGGGTAAAAACATCGTGTCCCTTTTCTCCTGTTACCATCCGCCTAGACGCACAGTTCGGGACCCCCTACCCGAAATCCGCCAGTTTTGACACCGACATATATGTTTTCAAACAAGCTCCTCCCCCCACCCCTAGTCCAAGAATGTACCTTGTTTGTATATCAAAAAAGGGAGCTAGTTCGACTGGTGCTCGCTGGAATAATTACTAGAGGCCGTTGGTTCATTTCCTACTAAGAGTAGAATTTTTTTACCTATTTCAATTGGGGCGCGACGTGATGAGTTGACTGGATAAAGCCATTGGTGATTCAAGAACATCTGCAGCCGGACCGTACAAATTTGACCTCTCAGACGCCCGCAGAAGCGCCCGGTCAATGACCGGGTGTGTCCGTTTTGAGCCCTTATTTGTCAGTCCACGCAACTACACTTCTCATTTTCTTCCTTATATGCTCGGTCACTTGCGTGTGATTGGTGGAGATGAAGAGAGAGAAAGAAAAAATAACTAAAGAGACACTACAAGAAATATGTCAACTTGTAACCTTGACTATTGGTCACTGAATGGTCATTATTTTCCATTTATGGTCTTTTTGTGACCAAAAACAGATGGTCAAAAGCTGGCAGTCGTAAACTGAAATTAACGACCTTCTCTGTGAGAAGGTCGTAGACGTTTACGACCAAAATATGCCTACTATTTTGTTTTGGTCACTAGCAGCCTCCCCAGGCCACGTAGGCATCCGACGTGGCAATCTGATGTGGCACAAGAATCAGCCCGGTCCAAATCGGTGTTTATATGGCCCGAGCCCATTAATTCGGCCTTTTTAATATTTATTTTTTCTATTAATTTTTGCTAGCTACATGGGTTGGCCCAGCAATACGGCCTTTTTATTTCTAGATGCGACCATTTACAGCGTATGATCTTTTATTTTTTTGCCATTTTATTTTCCACTGTTTTACATTTGTCCCAAGAGTTTCAGTTTTTCTTTTTCTCAGAAGATTGGTCCCACTTGTCAGTTTCTAGTAATAGGACCCGGTTGTCAGGGTAAAGTTCTTTAGATTTCATTTCATAGTAAATAAGTAACAAATATCTAAATCAGCACTGGCAAAATACACTGCTTGAAATATTAGCCAGAATGGCAATCACAGTATTACAACGTGAATACATTTTTTTGTGGGTAAACGCGGATACATCATACAACACAAATACAATGGCAATGACAGTATTACAAGCTCTACTGCTTCTGTCGACCTTCTTCAACATGGACCTCCTTCAGTCCTTCCATAGCAGTCACAAACTCTCCTTCTCCTTTCAACCTTCTTTTGCATGGAGCTACTGTGAGAGGAAATCTACAGTTAAGAACATAATACGTATATAAGCAGTTGGGTACATATCACTTTGGAAAGCACAAGATATCATTTGGCTGGACATGAATATCACTTGTGCATGGCACACTAAAAGGAATTACAACTAAACAACAATTCAGCATGAATTGGTAAAATGAACTGGCAAAGAATGCATTGTCCAACTGATTCAGCATGAGAGTCCGACGGCGACAGCACCAAGCAAAATTCAGTAAAGCGTATAAATAGATTCAGACCAATTGGTAAAATGAAATCTACTCCATGAGATTTAGTCAAATTTAGGGAGCATCGTAGATTCAGACCAATATTTGCAAGCATGTAAATATTGCTTCAACACTAGGGAGTACTGACTTTTTCTGGCAGCGAGAAAGCAACTCAATTTGGCAAGCAGTGCAATACCAAGTGAATTTAGTCAAACATGCAAGTGAATTTAGAGCAGTAGCACTACGGACTAGGGACTGACAGCAGTAGCACTAGATTCAGTCAAGTGAAAGTGAATTTAGAGCAGCAGCAAAATCAGGGAACATGAGAGAGGTAGAGGGAGGCTCAACCATGAATTGCTGCTGCCCCATGGTTGGGTATGTAATTGTCGCCGCTCCTCCTTGTGGATGCCAAGGTCGGAGACACCGGATCCGTGCGGGCATCCACCTCCTAACCGCACGAGCTGAAGCAAACCGTAGCAGGTAGTCCACCAGAACCTTCTTCCTCTTTGGTTGCACCAGTGGCGTCTGCAGATCTGCCATGGCCGGAGGCTTACTTCTGAAATGAAAAAGAGCACAATGAGATGTTAGTTTTGCCATGATGATATAGTAGTAACAGGGAAGCATACCAGGGATAAACTATACACTGGGAAGGCCATAAATAACAAAAGCAGCAGTAACATATTCTCATGACAACCAGGACATAACCATCCCAATTCCATTTTACCATGTACTGTACAGTTTAAAACTGAAGAATATCAAGAAGAAATTGTACATAGGCAAGGCTGAAAAGAAGAACAGAACATTGTATCTTGCGGGCATGCAACAAGCTGTGCGGGCATATATAGTAAATCAACATTGTATCTTGCAAGTCAACAGTTATCACCACCATGTATTTTGCTGAAACTCGAAAGAGACAAAGAGCTTATTACAAAACTGAAATGCCATTAGCAGTAGAAATTTTAAAAGCGGAATGTTGTGTTAATACAAGTCTGGAAACAAGCCACCATTGCACTAAATTTGTAGCTGAATCCAGGAATTACCACCACCATGCATCCACACCACATGGCCTACAGAAGGCCCAATTTGGCCTTGAGGGGCTCTCAGCCATTAGTTTTGGACGGTACTCACCCGTGCAAGAGCACGCTTGTACTAAAATCGCCACTCATTACAAGTCCAAACCTACATATTTCCTCAAGCACATGTCTTCACAGGACAGTGATGGTTAACTTAGATTCTCTAACCAAATATCTCAATAATCTGGTTGACTACTCACGGATTAACAAAGCCCCTCGTGATTAAACTATCCATCGCTCACAGATTAACAGACTAGTAGACGGTACTCCGCCCAGGAAAAAACCTCCGAAACAAGACAGGAAGGTTACCATGATGGCGATGGAGGCGGCGGCGAGCGCGGCCTGGCCGAGCCGCAGCCAAAGCCCGCCCCACGTCACGGGCCTCCCCGCCAGCTCCCTTCTCTTGAGGCCAACACCGCCGCCGCCCATGCGCATGCTCTGCTCCAGGTACGTAGGCATGAAGGGAAGCCCCAGCTTCTCCGTTGTGGTACAACAACAAAAGGGATCAGAAATCAAGAGACATCATGGTCTAGGGATCAAGAACTGTGAAAAAACTACACAAACATCATACTACTAGGCTACTATTAACGGAATGGCATGGATTCGGGTAATGATGGTATCCAATGGAAAAAAGCAAACCGGGAAAACATTTTAGAGCAGCAGTCACACCCTTTTTTGTTTTCTACGGTGTAAATTATGTATCTATAAACTACATGAAACCGCCAATAGACACAGACACACAATTAATGCATGCCAATCAAGCAGCCGTATAATAAATTAGAATACAATCTTCGGATAATGATGCTTCAAGAAGAAAATAAATTGGAAGGATATCATGACAAAACTAACAAGTTTCTTCATACTTACAAAATTACCACATGAAGGAAAGGGCAAATCCTATCTCTGTAAAATTTACCACATTTTTTTAGTGAATTACAGTGCTCGAATTGCCACTGACACTGGACACAAGCAGCTGCACAACTAATGCATCAGCAGACAAATAATGAACTAGCATACGCCCTTTTATGCATATTAATGCACATCAAGGAAACATCAATGGCAAAATACCATGACAAAAGCGTCGAAGTCTTTGTGATACTTTGGCAAGAAAGCAAATGAACCAGTAGACTTTGGTCGGGAGACCGGGACGAAGCCGGCGCGGACGCCTCGGCCGTAGATGTAGTTCACCTTGGGCTCGAACGGCTGAACGCCGGCGTAGTCTGCGAGGCCGCGGAACGCCATGTGCCCCACGTACCGGGCTCCGAGAACCCCATCCACCTCGCGATCGGGGAGTTGACGTCGTCGCAGTCCAGCACCACTTTGGATAGGAGCCGCCTCCCGTCCTGGAGCTCCAGCAGGGTGCCGTCGGGCCCTTGGCCGGTGATGGATTTGAGCCTGGACGAGAAGGAGATGGCGCCCGGCGGGAGCTTGGAGGCCATCGTCGCGAGGAGCGCTCCCCTCTCCACCGCCCGCACCTCCTGCCTGACGCACACATCAATAATTAAAGCAGATCAAATCGATGCAAGAACACATGACAAGTGTTGAGACAGGACAAACATACTCAGGAGCCTCTTCCTCGAAGGGGAACTCGAGCATGTCACGACCGCCCGCCGACGACCGCATCCTCATCCTGCGACCAGCTGAAACCTCGCAGTTCAAGGGGAGGGAAGCACTGGACGCATGAAGGAAGGAGAGAAGAAAATACTGGCAAGAAAGTTGGCCGCGACGCCATGGCCTTGCCTGGACTGGTGGATCTGGGGGGTGAAGGCTAGGGGAGAGAGTCCATGGCGGAGACAAGGTCGGCGGTGGTGGGTGGGGGTGGCGGCGATGGGAATCGCGGGAGGGGGCTCGCTCTCTCTCGATCTGGACTGGATCGGGATCGGTTCGATGGGTGGGATCGGGAGGGGAGGGGAGATGGGATCGCGCGCCGTGGAAGGAGGCCGAGGACGGGAAGGAAAAGAGGCCGGGGACGGGGAGGAGGTGGCGGCAGCGATGAGACGAGGACGAGGGGGAAGGAGTACGATGGGAGGAGACAGGCGGCGGCGGGGAAAAGGGAGCGGGAGCGGCAGCGGCGATGGGGATAAGTGAGCTAGGGTTTTCGTGGGTGGATGAGAATGAGAGGGAGGGGGGAGAGTGACGAGGGGGGGTGTGGGCTACCGTTGGATCCGGGCGCATCCGACGGTGCTAATCCATGATCCGCGTGAGATGGTTTTGGACCAATCAAAACGCAGTACCCCTTTGATGATTTTAAGACCATTTAAATTGGTCATAATCGATTGAAAATAAGATGTTAGAACATGTCTGCTATTTGACGGCCTAGAAAATTTATAAAAACAAATAGAAATCAAAAAACTTTGCATTGTGTCACCAAGTGTGACCTACTTTTCAGTAAGAATAACAAACTTTGAATAATGCAAATATCATAAAAAAGTGTTCTCAGAAATAAGTTTTCTGTAAGAGAATTATTTTTCGACTGCCCAAAATGATTTTTTTATATGAAGAACCTAGCAAATATTTGTTGAAAATTTGGGCCACGTCAATTTTATAAAATCTTAGGTCATATTTAATGTTCAGTTGACCAAATGGTTGCGTGTTAAAAGCTTTGTTCCACCTCTGGTGAAAAAGAAAAATTTTCGCCTATTCAGCAGGAAACGGGTCAAATTTGAACTGCAGCTGCCTCATAGTTTGCTCTTTATTTTTTTTTTCAAAAAATCATTTCTAGGTACATAAGTATCTATTTAATCAGATAAACACCAAAAAAATATAAGAATCAACCACTAGCTAGGAATAGTCAAGCCCGCCTTTTTGACCGCATTTTGAAACGGGCATGAAAAATAAAAAAATGGAAAACCTTCACATTGCGTCATTATATGTGACCAAGTCACCAGGAAAAATAATAAACTTGTAATACGGCAATTATTTTAAAAAAATGTTCTCGGAAACGAGCTATCAAGTGTGAAGATTCATGGCTTTCAAGCCAAATGATCAATCTTATGGCCACATTCATGACATAGTTTGTTCAAATGATCTCATATTATGCACAAGGGTGCGTATTGGAATGACAAACAATGTTGCCTAAGGAAGTTTTCATTTTCTTTGGACAAAAAATTCATTTTCCATTTTTTCGAGTGCCCAAAATGAGTTTTTTTGTGAAGGACCTACCATATATTTGTTGCAAAATTGCACCTAATCAATTCGATAAAATACTAGGACATATTTAATGCACAATTGACCAAATGGTTGGGTGTAAAAAGTTTTGATCCACCTCTCGTGAAAAAGACAAATTTCCACCGATTCAGTTGGAAGCGGGTCAAATTTGAACTATAGCTACCTCGTAGTTTGCTCTTTATTTTTTCCAAAAATCATTTCTAGGTACATAAGTATCTATTTAATCATAGAAACACCAAAAAATTCCAAGATTCAACCACTAGATAGGAACGGTCAAGCCCGTCGTTTTGACCGCATTTTGAAAGGGGCATAAAAAATTCAAAAAAAATCAAAAAATTGGAAAACCTTCACATTGCGTCGTTATATATGACCAGGTTACCAGGAAATATAATAAACTTGAAATACGGCAGTTATTTAAAAAAAGTGTTCTCGGAAACGAGCTATCAAGTTTGAAGATTCATGGCTTTCAAGCCAAATGATCAATCTTATGGCCACATTCATGACATAGTTTGTTCAAATGATCTCATATTGTGCACAAGGGTTCATATTGGACTGGCAAACAATGTTTCCTAAGGAAGTTTTCATTTTCTTTGGACAAAAAATTCATTTTCCATTTTTTCGAATGCCCCAAATGAGTTTTTTGTGAAGGACCTACCATATATTTGTTGCAAAATTGCACCTAATCAATTCTATAAAATACTAGGACATATTTAATGCACAATTGACCAAATGGTTGGGTGTAAAAAGTTTTTGATCCACCTCTCGTGAAAAAGACAAATTTCCACCGATTCAACTGGAAGCGGGTCAAATTTGAACTATAGCTACCGCGTAGTTTGCTCTTTATTTTTTCCAAAAATCATTTCTAGGTACATAAGTATCTATTTAATCATAGAAACACCAAAAAATTCCAAGATTCAACCACTAGATAGGAACGGTCAAGCCCGCCGTTTTGACCGCATTTTGAAAGGGGCATAAAAAATTCAAAAAAATCAAAAAATTGGAAAACGTTCGCATTGCGTCGTTATATATGACCAGGTTACCAGGAAATATAATAAACTTGAAATACGGCAGTTATTTAAAAAAAGTGTTCTCGGAAACGAGCTATCAAGTTTGAAGATTCATGGCTTTCAAGCCAAATGATCAATCTTATGGCCACATTCATGACATAGTTTGTTCAAATGATCTCATATTATGCACAAGGGTTCATATTGGACTGGCAAACAATGTTTCCTAAGGAAGTTTTCATTTTCTTTGGACAAAAAATTCATTTTCCATTTTTTCGAATGCCCCAAATGAGTTTTTTGTGAAGGACCTACCATATATTTGTTGCAAAATTGTACCTAATCAATTTTATAAAATACTAGGCCATATTTAATGCAAAATTAACCAAATGGTTGGGTGTAAAAAGGTTTGATCCACCTCTTGTGAAAAAGACAAATTTCCATCGATTCAACTGGAAGCGGGTCAAATTTGAACTATAGCTACCTCGTAGTTTGCTCTTTATTTTTTCCAAATATCATTTCTAGGTACATAAGTATCTATTTAATCAGAGAAACACCAAAAAAATTCTAAGATTTAACCACTAGGTAGGAACGGTCAAGCACGCCGTTTTGACCGCATTTTGAAACGGGCATAAAAAATTCAAAAAAATCAAAAAATTGGAAAACCTTCGCATTGCGTCAATATATGTGACCAAGTTTCCAGGAAAAATAATAAAATTGTAATACGGCAATTATTCTAAAAAATGTTCTCGGAAACGAGCTATCAAGTGTGAAGATTCATGGCTTTCAAGCCAAATGATCAATCTTATGGCCACATTCATGGCATAGTTTGTTAAAATGATCTCATATTGTGCACAAGGGTGCATATTGGAATGGCAAACGATGTTGCCTAAGGAAGTTTTCATTTTCTTTGAACGAAAAAATACATTGTCCATTTTCTCGAGTGCCCAAAATGAGTTGTTTTTGAAGGACCTACCATACATTTGTTGCAAAATTGTACCTAATCAATTTTATAAAATACTACGACATATTTAAGGCATTTTTGATCAAATGGTTGGGTGTAAAAAGTTTTGATCCACCTCTCGTGAAAAAGACAAATTTCCACCGATTCAGTTGGAAGCGGGTCAAATTTGAACTGTAGCTACCCCATAGTTTGCTCTTTATTTTTTCCAAAAATAATTTCTAGGAACATAAGTATATATTTAATCAGAGAAACACCAAAAAAATTTCAAGATTCAACCACTAGCTAGGAACGGTTAAACCCGCCGTTTTGACCGCATTTTGAAACGGGCATAAAAAATTCAACAAAAAACAAAAAATTGGAAAACCTTCGCATTGCGTCATTATATGTGACCAAGTTACCAGGAAAAATAATAAACTTGTAATACGACAATTATTTTTAAAAAAAGTGTTCTCGAAAACGAATTATCAAGTTTGAAGATTCATGGCTTTCAAGCCAAATGATCAATATTATGGCCACATTCATGACATAGTTTGTTCAAATGATCTCATATTGTGCACAAGGGTGCATATTGGAAAGGCAAACAATGTTTCCTAAGGAAGTTTTCATTTTCTTTGGACAAAAAATTCATTTTCCATTTTTTCGAGTGCCCCAAATGAGTTTTTTTTGTGAAGGACCTACCATATATTTGTTGCAAAATTGTACCTAATCAATTTTATAAAATACTAGGACATATTTAATGCACAATTGACCAAATGGTTGGGTGTAAAAAGGTTTGATCCACCTCTCGTGAAAAAGATAAATTTCCACCAATTCAGTTGGAAGCAGGTCAAATTTGAACTCTAGCTACCTCGTAGTTTGCTCTTTATTTTTTCCAAAAATCATTTCTAGGTACATAAGTATCTATTTAATCAGAGAAACACCAAAAAAATTCCAAGATTCAACCACTATCTAGGAACGGTCAAGCCCGCCGTTTTGACTGCATTTTGAAACGGGCATAAAAAATTAAAAAAAAATAAAAAATTGGAAAACCTTCGCATTGCGTCATTATATGTGACCAAGTTTCCAAGAAAAATAATAAACTTGTAATACGGCAATTATTTTTAAAAATGTTCTCGGAAACGAGATATCAAGTGTGAAGATTCATGGCTTTCAAGCCAAATGGTCAATCTTATGGCCACATTCATGACATAGGTTGTTCAAATGATCTCATATTGTGCACAAGGGTGCATATTGGAATGGAAAACAATGTTGCCTAAGGAAGCTTTCATTTTCTTTGGACGAAAAATACATTTTCCATTTTCTCGAGTGCCCAAAATGAGTTTTTTTGTGAAGGACCTACCAAATATTTGTTGCAAAATGGTACCTAATCAATTTTATAAAATACTAGGACATATTTAATGCACATTTGACCAAATGGTTGGGTGTAAAAAGTTTTGATCCACCTCTCGTGAAAAAGAAAAATTTTCACCGATTCAGCTAGAAGCGGGTCAAACATGAATTGTAGCTACCTCATAGTTTGCTCTTTTTTTTTCCAAAAATCATTTCTAGAAACATAAGTATCTATTTAATCAGAGAAACACCAAAAAAAATTCAAGATTCAACCACTAGCTAGGAACGGTCAAGCCCGCCGTTTTGACCGCAGTTTGAAACGGGCATAAAAAATTCAAAAAAAATTAAAAAATTGGAAAACCTTCGCATTGCGTCATTATATGTGACCAAGTTAACAGGAAAAATAATAAACTTGTAATACAGCAATTATTTTGAAAAATGTGTTCTCGGAAATGAGCTATCAAGTTTGAAGATTCATGGCTTTCAAGCCAAATGATCAATCTTATGGACAATTTTATGACATAATTTGTTCAAATGATCTCATATTGTGCACAAGGGTGCATATTGGAATGGCAAACAATGTTTCCTAAGGAAGTTTTCATTTTCTTTGGACAAAAAAGTCATTTTCCATTTTTTCGAGTGCCCCAAATGAGTTTTTTTGTGAAAGACCTACCATATATTTGTTGCAAAATTGTACCTAATCAATTTTATAAAATACTAGGACATATTTAATGCACAATTGACCAAATGGTTGGGTGTAAAAAGGTTTGATCCACCTCTCGTGAAAAAGACAAATTTCCACCGATTCAGCTGGAAGCGGGTCAAATTTGAACTGTAGCTACCTCGTAGTTTGCTCTTTATTTTTTCTCAAAAATCATTTCTAGGTACATAAGTATCTATTTAATCAGAGAAACACCAAAAAAATTCCAAGATTCAACCACTAGCTATGAACGGTCAAGCCCGCCGTTTTGACCGCATTTTGAAACGGGCATAAAAAATTAAAAAAAATAAAAAATTGGAAAACCTTCGCATTGCGTCATTATATGTGACCAAGTTTTCAGGAAAAATAGTAAACTTGTAATATGGCAATTATTTTAAAAATATTCTCGGAAACGAGCTATCAAGTGTGAAGATTCATGGCTTTCAAGCCAAATGATCAATCTTATGGCCACATTCATGACATAATTTGTTCAAATGATCTCATATTTTGCACAAGGTTGCATATTGGAATGGCAAACAATGTTGCCTAAGGAAGTTTTCATTTTCTTTGGACAAAAAATACATTTTCCATTTTCTCATGTGCCCAAAATGAGTTTTTTTGTAAAGGACCTACCATATATTTGTTGCAAAATTGTACCTAATCAATTTTATAAAATACTAGGACATATTTAATGCACATTTGACAAAATGGTTAGGTGTAAAAAGTTTTGATCCACCTCTCATGAAAAAGAAAAATTTCCACCGATTCAGTTGGAAGCGGGTCAAATTTGAACTGTAGCTACCTCATAGTTTGCTCTTTATTTTTTTCCAAAAATCATTTCTAGGAATATAAGTATCTATTTAATCAGAGAAACACAAAAAAAATTCCAAGATTCAACCACTAGCTAGGAACGGTCAAGCCCGCCGTTTTGACCGCATTTTGAAATGGGCATAAAAAATCAAAAAATTCAAAAAATTGGAAAACCTTCACATTGCGCCATTATATGTGACCAAGTTACCAGGAAAAATAATAAACTTGTAATACGGCAATTATTTTAAAAATGTGTTCTTGGAAATGAGCTATTAAGTGTGAAGATTCATGACTTTCAAGCCAAATGATCAATCTTATGGCCACATTCTTGGCATAGTTTGTTAAAATGATCTCATATTGAGCACAAGGGTGCATATTGGAATGGCAAACGATGTTGCCTAAGGAAGTTTTCACTTTCTTTGAACGAAAAAATACATTTTCCATTTTCTCGAGTGCCCAAAATGAATTTTTTAAGGACCTACCATACATTTGTTGCAAAATTGTACCTAATCAATTTTATAAAATACTAGGACATATTTAATGCACATTTGACCAAATGGTTGGGTGTAAAAAGTTTTGATCCACCTCTCGTGAAAAAGACAAATTTCCACCGATTTAGCTGGAAGCGGGTCAAATTTGAACTGTAGCTACCTCATAGTTTGCTCTTTATTTTTTCTAAAAATCATTTCTAGGAACATAAGTATATATTTAATCAGAGAAACACCAAAAAAATTCCAAGATTCAACCACTAGCTAGGAACGGTTAAACCCGTCGTTTTAACCGCATTTCGAAACGGGGATAAAAAATTCAACAAAAACAAAAAATTGGAAAACCTTCGCATTGCGTCATTATATGTGACCAAGTTACCAGGAAAAATAATAAACTTGTAATACAACAATTATTTTTAAAAAAGTGTTCTCGAAAACGAGCTATCAAGTTTGAAGATTCATGGCTTTCAAGCCAAATGATCAATCTTATGGCCACATTCATGACATAGTTTGTTCAAATGATCTCATACTGTGCACAAGGGTGCATATTGGAATGGCAAACAATGTTTCCTAAGGAAGTTTTCATTTTCTTTGGACAAAAAATTCATTTTCCGTTTTTTCGAGTGCCCCAAATGAGTTTTTTTGTGAAGGACCTACCATATATTTGTTGCAAAATTGTACCTAATCAATTTTATAAAATACTAGGACATATTTAATGCACAATTGACCAAATGGTTGGGTGTAAAAAGGTTTGATCCACCTCTCGTGAAAAAGACAAATTTCCAGCAATTCAGTTGGAAGCAGGTCAAATTTGAACTCTAGCTACCTCGTAGTTTGCTCTTTATTTTTTCCAAAAATCATTTCTAGGTACATAAGTATCTATTTAATCAGCGAAACACCAAAAAAATTCCAAGATTCAACCACTATCTAGGAACGGTCAAGACCGCCGTTTTGACTGCATTTTGAAACGGGCATAAAAAATTAAAAAAAAATAAAAAATTGGAAAACCTTCGCATTGCGTCATTATATGTGACCAAGTTTCCAGGAAAAATAATAAACTTGTAATACGGCAATTATTTTAAAAAATGTTCTCGGAAACGAGATATCAAGTGTGAAGATTCATGGCTTTCAAGCCAAATGGTCAATCTTATGGCCACATTCATGACATAGTTTTTTCAAATGATCTCATATTGTGCACAAGGGTGCATATTGGAATGGAAAACAATGTTGCCTAAGGAAGTTTTCATTTTCTTTGGACGAAAAATACATTTTCCATTTTCTCGAGTGCCCAAAATGAGTTTTTTTGTGAAGGACCTACCAAATATTTGTTGCAAAATGGTACCTAATCAATTTTATAAAATACTAGGACATATTTAATGCACATTTGACCAAATGGTTGGGTGTAAAAAGTTTTGATCCACCTCTCGTGAAAAAGAAAAATTTCCACCGATTCAGCTGGAAGCGGGTCCAACATGAATTGTAGCTACCTCATAGTTTGCTCTTTTTTTTCAAAAAATCATTTCTAGAAACATAAGTATCTATTTAATCAGAGAAAAACCAAAAAAATTTCAAGATTCAACCACTAGCTAGGAACGGTCAAGCCCGCCGTTTTGACCGCATTTTGAAACGGGCATAAAAAAGTCAAAAAAAATCAAAAAATTGGAAAACCTTCGCATTGCGTCATTATATGTGACCGAGTTAACAGGAAAAATAATAAACTTCTAACACAGCAATTATTTTGAAAAATGTGTTCTCGGAAATGAGCTATCAAGTTTGAAGATTCATGGCTTTCAAGCCAAATGATCAATCTTATGGCCAATTTTATGACATAATTTGTTCAAATGATCTCATATTGTGCACAAGGGTGCATATTGGAATGGCAAACAATGTTTCCTAAGGAAGTTTTCATTTTCTTTAGACAAAAAAGTCATTTTCCAGTTTTTCGAGTGCCCCAAATGAGTTTTTTTGTGAAGGACCTACCATATATTGGTTGCAATATTGTACCTAATCAATTTTATAAAATACTAGGACATATTTAATGCACAATTGACCAAATGGTTGGGTGTAAAAAGGTTTGATCCACCTCTTGTGAAAAAGACAAATTTCCACCGATTCAGCTGGAAGCGGGTCAAATTTGAACTGTAGCTACCTCGTAGTTTGCTCTTTATTTTTTCTCAAAAATCATTTCTAGGTACATAAGTATCTATTTAATCAGAGAAACACCAAAAAAATTCCAAGATTCAACCACTAGCTATGAACGGTCAAGCCCGCCGTTTTGACCGCATTTTGAAACGGGCATAAAAAATTAAAAAAAATCAAAAAATTGGAAAACCTTCGCATTGCATCATTATATGTGACCAAGTTTCCAGGAAAAATAATAAACTTGTAATACGGTAATTATTTTAAAAATTATTCTCGGAAACGAGGTATCAAGTGTGAAGATTCATGGCTTTCAACCCAAATGATCAATCTTATGGCCACATTCATGACATAATTTGTTCAAATGATCTCATATTTTGCACAAGGTTGCATATTGGAATGGCAAACAATGTTGCCTAAGGAAGTTTTCATTTTCTTTGGACGAAAAATACATTTTCCATTTTCTCAAGTGCCCAAAATGAGTTTTTTTGTAAAGGACCTACCATACATTTGTTGCAAAATTGTACCTAATCAATTTTATAAAATACTAGGACATATTTAATGCACATTTAACAAAATGGTTAGGTGTAAAAAGTTTTGATCCACCTCTCATGGAAAAGAAAATTTTCCACCAATTTAGTTGGAAGCGGGTAAAATTTGAACTGTAGCTACCTCATAGTTTGCTCTTTATTTTTTCCAAAAATCATTTCTAGGAACATAAGTATCTATTTAATCAGAGAAACACAAAAAAATTCCAAGATTCAACCACTAGCTAGGAACGGTCAAGCCCGCCGTTTTGACAGCATTTTGAAATGGGAATAAAAAAATCAAAAAATTCAAAAAATTGGAAAACCTTCACATTGCACCATTATATGTGACCAAATTACCAGGAAAAATAATAAACTTGTAATACGGAAATTATTTTAAAAATGTGTTCTCGGAAACGAGCTATCAAGTGTGAAGATTCATGACTTTCAAGCTAAATGATCAATCTTATGGCCACATTCATGACATAGTTTGTTAAAATGATCTCATATTGTGCACAAGGGTGCATATTGGAATGGCAAACAACGTTTCCTAAGGAAGTTGTAATTTTCTTTGGACAAAAAATTCATTTTCCATTTTTTTGAGTGCCCAAAATGAGTTTTTTTGTGAAGGACCTACCATATATTTGTTGCAAAAATATACCTAATCAATTTTATAAATACTAGGCCATATTTAATGCACAATTAACCAAATGGTTGGGTGTAAAAAGTTTTGATCCACCTCTCGTGAAAAAGACAAATTTCCACCGATTCAGCTGGAAGCGGGTCAAATTTGAACTGTAGCTACCTCGTAGTTTGCTCTTTATTTTTTTTGAAAATCATTTCTAGGAACATAAGTATATATTTAATCAGAGAAACACCAAATAAATTCCAACCACTAGCTAGGAACGGTCAAGCCCGCCATTTTGACCACATTTTGAAACGGGCATAAAAAATTCAAAAAAAATCAAAAAATTGAAAACTTCGCATTGCCTCATTATATGTGACCAAGTTTCCAGGAAAAATAATAAACTTGTAATACGGTAATTATTTTAAAAAAGTGTTCTCAGAAACGACCTATCATGTGTGAAGATTCATGGCTTTCAAGCCAAATGATCAATCTTATGGCCACATTCATGGCATAGTTTGTTCAAATGATCTCATATTGTGCACAAGGGTGCATCTTGGAATTCCAAACAATGTTGCCTAAGGGAGTTTTCATTTTCTTTTCACGAAAAATACATTTTCCATTTTCTGAGTGCCCGAAATAAGTTTTTTTGTGAAGGACCTACCATATATTTGTTGCAAAAATTGACCTAATCAATTTTACAAAATACTAGTCCATTTTAATGCACAATTGACAAAATGGTTGGGTGTCAAAAGTTTTGATCCACCTCTGGTGGAAAAGACAAATTCCTGTCGATTCAGTTGGAAGCGGGTCAAATCTGAACTGCAGCTGCCTCATAGTTTGCTCTTTATTTTTTCCAAAAATCATTTTTAGGTAAATAAGTATCTATTTAATCAGAAATACATGGTTTGATGGAGAGACATCAAGGTTTGGATGGTGGCCGAGGGCCCCAACTCTAGAGCGCGTAAGCTCGCATGCCTGCCGCGCGGTCACCGCATGACCGTGGCGTTGCCATATGTTCTGGGCGGCCTAGGCATGTCTAGTGGGTTGGGCACTCCCCAGTTAGGTGCTAGTAAGAAAATCACAACATAAGATTCTCACGAGGAGACCGATCGATACTCAAACATGAATAAGCAGCCAAGTGTTTGATTTGCGGTACGGGAAATGCACATGGATAATGGGCGTGAGTTTTGGCTGAGGATGATCAGTTACTAATAAGACCGTCTTCACAAATTTTCACCTCACAAGGAGGAGCCTAGGTGGTACTTGCTTTGCAAAGTACCACACTGGACATAAATACGAATGTTGAAGCTGGGCTCAAAATAATGAATGGATTGAGCTGGCATTTGGTGGAGGATGGTTATTTGGGCATAGGAAAGCACTGTAGAAAATGGATACCATTTGGACATGCCAAAGTGGTACTTCGTTCACAAAGTGCTGCTCTGAACAAAATAGGAAAATGAATATTGTTGAGTTATTTTTGAACTAGGCAAGGAATGTTTTTGACATATTTGATGAAGATATGATCCAAACAATTATGAGAGTTTTTTGGGAATTTTTGGAATAACAGACATATAGGTTGCTTCACAACCTAGGGCAAAAATTGACACATGGACATGACACATAGGCAAAACTGATGAGATGGCGCCTAGTCATCACAACCCACCATAATCTACAAGGCTATGACCATCTATATTGGTCGTTAACAACTAGAAATAAGGCAGTGGGCCTGCACTGTTTGCTTTATGACCATTTCGTGTAAGGAAATTACGACCTTTCTGACCAAAATGGTCGCAATGGTTTAGGGTTTGGAGCCCCCCGAACAGCTTTTGATCAATTGGTCTCAAATGGTCATAGATCTATGACTAATTCTTTCAGGGTCACTGACAGAAGGTCACTAGTTGACATATTTCTTGTAGTGAGAAAAGGTGGTCCGGGGTGGGGCCGCGTCCTACATGGCGGACTGACCAGGTGCGTTCGGTCACGTCCACGAGCCCTCATATCCGCCCCCATATTTGTCCTCAATATGAGGGTTCACGGACAGCACGGGCGTATAGGGATGATATGGGGTCTGGTTGGGTCATTTTTTTTCTTTTCTTATGTCCCGTCACTGGCCGGGGCCGTCCGCGGGCATATGAGAGGTCATTTGAGGCACCCGACTATCGATACTCTAATTAGGACAGTTAAAACCGGGGCGTGATTTGTGAAATAACCTTGATCTAACATGGGGCCGCATCAAATAAATTAGGACAGTTATAAATAGGTAGTGATTTGCGGAGTTGACCAGATATTATGGGGTCGCACACAATAGTTGCAACAGTTGGACGAGGAGCATGAGGGTCGTTGTCAATGGTTTGATCTGGATCAAACGATAACCTCGTTGTTTGGATCTGTTGCAAAATTGTTGTGGTTCGAAAGTGAGATTAGAGAACCTCTAGCAGACCCCTTAAACCGTGAAACTAAAAACTGCGTTTGCAGTTCACAGAAAACGCATTTTAAAGGTTGGTTTGGGTTGCGGTCGAGTAGACCCTTTAAACTTAGACTGTAAAATCGAATATTCTCGGGTATTCTTTCTCACATCTTCTTCTTCCTCTCGCCCGTGTTCCAGGCCAGCTAGCTCGCTCCTACGAACCCGACGGACCGCGCACAAAGCGGCCAAATACGGTGCGACCGGCATCCGAGACAACTCGCACGAAGCGCCCCAGCGTCGCTGTCACTGCTCGAATCGGTCCAGAAACTGGCTAGCGCCGGCGTCGAATCAATCCAGAGCTAGCTGGCTGGCTGGCTAATCGATCGACCCAGGAGCTAGCTAGCTAGCTCCCGTCGCCGTGGCCAATCGATCCACAAGCTAGCTACCTAGCTAGCTCCCCTTGACGTAGCTGTCAAATATGGAACCGCTGGTGACACGGAGCCACTGCATCTCGTTCACGGAGCCTCCGAACGGGATCAGCCATGGCCGCACGCACGCGCTCGATCCTTTTGCAGTGCAGAATTTTATTGAAGCAGGGAGAAATCGACGGCTGGAGATGGATGGTATGGACGGCGGCGGAAGGATACGGTTCGTGGCCTGTATACTGCCCTCGGACCTGTAGAACTAGGGGTCTCGCGTTTTCAGTGGCATGTAAAACGATTACAGTCCCGCGAACTTTTACGGGGTCTGTTCTCGATAAAATTAGTCCCAATCCGTAAACTCGCCGGAATTTTTACAGGTTTGGCATTTTTGAGGGGTCTACTAGAGATGTTCTTAATCGATACATAAACCTATAAGGCCAAAGTAACATAAAACTACAAGTCAAGACTTTTTGTGATACCAACAACTCTGTTAGTAAGCTGGAAGAAAACACAAAAGTTCTCGTTCAGTCCTTGATGTTTTTTTAGAAGCTGATCACTTACTTATTGCTCCACTCCTTTTATAATGTAGTGCGTATGGATTTTTGTTAAAATAAAACCTTAATTTAGTGCGCGTTTGTACATTGGGTGAAGAATAAATTATTCTACACCCGCCGCCGAAGCGAAAACAATGAAAAGCCTAAAAACTAAGTTACTTTGGGCTAAACCTATCCACACGCGTGGATCCGACGACCCTCCTCATCACCGATGACCGAGGTCGTCTGCGGAGAAAAGCCGCCAGAGGACGAAGGCAGAGGAACTCCCTGATGACGGGTGTTGGTGAGATCGCCCTTTCCTTCTAGAGGAAGAAAGAACGACTCAATAAAAAAAGTTAATTTACATAGAATATCATTTACAGACCACCTGTACTACACATATCATTTAGATACTACTATCATTTATGTAGAATATATTGAATATTGATGCAAAATATACAAGTTAATTTTTGTATACAATATATACTCCCCACTTGTCATGCGCATGCAATGCATTCTATCTTGGCATGCCGATCCACATAATTCATTAAATCAAATAAATTGATACATTAAAAGCGCAAACAATCAATTAATGCTACAAATAATGCTAATGATATGTGCATATATTGTACTCGCACTTCACAAACAAACATCTCCCCACGAAGAGAGACACGCGCACACTCTATATGACTACGGTGAAGATCATTCTCCTCCTCGTTGTCCTTGCGCCCTTTTGCATGGCTGCCGCAAGCACGGACTGCCGTGGTGTGCCGGCGCTGGACGGGTCTTCTGCCTGCGGCGAGTCATGCAGCACGAAGCTGTTGCAAGATCTATGCATCGACGTGATGATCTGGGGCGGCGTCGAAATATCCGGGTCGCGCAAGGAGGGCGCCACCGGATACGTGATCCTCGCCGCGCGGTTCGCCGTTGAATCATTGGACGCCACACAACTCGCCGCGAGGAACCAGCTCAGCCAGAACACCTCGTTCTCTGGCCAGGAGAGGAACGCCTACGAGGGGTGCCTGAACGACTATGCCACGGCGAGAAGCTCCATAAACCGCTTCGCCAACGAGATGCTGCCCAAATGCCAATTTGCGGGGGTCGCCGACGAGTTCGCCCGTGGGGTGAAGAGCTGCTGGATCCGGCTGATGCGACCGCCTGTGAAGTCGACACCGTTGTACAACTTGGTCTGGGCCGACTGGTACAAACTACTGCTAATTCACTTGCTTGATGGTAAACTACTAGGCATATGAGCGTATACGACGGACCTAAAGGCCGTACGTACACAAAAAGGAGCAATCAATAAAATATGCGCGTTTTGGCCACCCCGCTACATAGCTAGTTTCACAAGTATGATCTAAGAGCATCTCTAACCGATCCCCAATAATTTAGAGTACACCGCCGAGTATCCTGTAGAGAGGTACATTTTCTCATTTAAAATATGTGGTTTCTAACCGAACTCCTAAACTTAACTCTCTAAAACTCACATTTGGTTCATACATTTCGTCGAACACTTGCTATGCATCTCTGTTAGACTGTATATACGTAGCCTTTGTATATCTGTATTGTAATATTGTATTGTACCCCTTGGGTACCTCTATATAATGAGATAGCCACACCCCAGGTTACGGGTGTTGAGCAGTTCCCAAATTACTTTGTCTTACATGGTATCAAATTAGGTTACGATGTCTTCCGCTGCCGCCGCCACCGCCGCCGTCGCGCCGAGTCCGGTGCCTCCTGCCGCCGCGGTGTCGACCCTCGCTACTGCCTCACCGTTCCTCGCCTCGCAGCCGCTCGCGATGACCTACGGAGCCGCGTCGCCCCACTCGCCGATCGGATCGGGAGATCGCGATCGCGCCGTCACCCCGTCCGGTGCGGTGCCCCCTGGCGCTGCCCCCCCCCCCTGCGGGTAATGTTCCCTCGGTCCACGGTGGGCCGCCGCCTCCCACGTCGTCTTGGCCGGCGCCGCCCCCAACCTATGGTGCGCCGCCCCGTCGTCGTCTTGGCGGCCGCCGCCTCATCAACCCTACGGTGCGCCGCCTCTACAGCAGCCCTATGGCGCTCCGCCGCCACACCACTACTACGGCGCGCCTCAGCCGATGTCCTACTCGGCGCCCCCGCCGCCTCAAGGGGCTGCGGTAGCCCCCCCGCCCGTGGCTCCCGCCGTGGCACATCACGGCGATCCCGCGGCCCCCTACCACGGTGCGCCCGCGGCCTCCTACGGTGCCCCTCCGGCACACTACGGCGCCCTCGGGGCGTTTTCCTCCGGATCCTACCTGCCCCACTCGATGTATCCTGCACATCCTGGGGCGGCCTCGTCGATGGGCCTCTATGCATCGCCGCATGCCCACACTGATCCGGTCACAGTGTCGGCGCCGTTCTACTTCTCGCATCTGTTGCCGGTGAAGCTCGCGCCGGACAACTACCTGTCCTGGCGTGCCCAGGTGCTCCCTCTTCTGCGGAGTCGCTATCTGGAAGGTTATGTTGATGGATCCATCCCGTGTCCGCCTCCTCACCACCCGGCATACCACACCTGGGTGGCTCAGGATCAGGCCATACTCTCCGCCATCCAGTCCTCGCTCACTCCGAGCGTCTCGTCGCTGGTCATCTTCGCCGCTACGTCCCGGGAGGCATGGGCGGCGCTTCACACCAGTTTTGCCTCTCAGTCTCAGGCGCGTGCTCACTCTATACGCACCGAGCTAGGCGAGACAAAGCTTGGCGACCTCAGCATCACCGACTACTTCAACAAGATGCGGGGTCTCGCCGACACATTGGCCTCAGTTGGTCAACCGCTGCGGGATGAGGAGTTCACCACCTTTGTGCTCAATGGGCTTGATGGTGATTATGACAACCTCATTGAGAATGTTCATGACCGTGATGATCCGCTCCCACCTCGTGAGCTTTATGCACGTCTACTGGGCCGTGAGCAGCGCATTAAGGCGCGTCGGGCCTCCCCCAGTTTTGCCTCCGCCAATGCCGCAACTCGTGGCAAGCCCCAGCGGTCATCGTCTTCAGGTGGCAAGATGGCGCCGACTTCACAACCATCCTCGCAGAGTAGTGCTCCGACCATCACGGGTGGTAACCGGCCAGTGGTGTGCTGTTCCTCTTGTGGTACTCCACAGGCCTTCCAGTTGTGTGGTCTTGAGCGCCACATTGCCTCTCGTTGTCATCATCGCTACAAGCAAGATTTTCTGGGTCTTGGCAACAATGGAAAAGGGAACGACAAGCAGGCCGCCACCGCCGTGACGAGTGATCATGGTCGCACTCCGTCCTACTCCATTGATCCTGCATGGTACATGGACACGGGAGCTACCAACCACCTCACCAGTGAGATGGGTAAGCTCTCCACTTAGGAGCCATATCGTGGTCATGATCAGGTGCTCACCGCCAGTGGAGCAGGTATGCGTATCTCACACGTTGGTCAGGCCTCTCTCCTTGCACACAATTTTCGCAAATTGCATCTATCTAATGTCCTTCGTGTTCCTTCTGCTACACGTAGTTTGTTGTCCATTCCTCAACTTACTCGTGATAATAATGTCCTTGCTGAGTTTCACCCTTTTCGTTTCTTTATCAAGGATTGGGACACAAGGGCCGTTCTACTTAGCGGTCGTCTTTGCCATGGCCTGTATGCACTTGATGCGCCGCGCCCATCTTCCACGTCATCTTCTCCTCAGGTGTTTAGTGGTGTTCGTGTGTCGCCTACACACTGGCATGCGCGCCTTGGTCACCCGGCGGCTCCCATAGTTCGACATGTTTTGCATCGTCATGATCTACCAGTTGTGTCCAATAAAACTGCTGAAACTATTTGTGATGCCTGTCAGCAGGGCAAGAGTCATCAGCTTGCGTTTTCAGAGTCTAGTCGGGTTGTGAAACATCCTCTTGAGCTTGTGTTTTCTGATGTATGGGGTCATGCCCAGACATCTGTTAGTGGTCACAATTATTATGTGAGTTTCATTGATGCTTACAGCCGTTTCACTTGGTTATATCTTATTAAGCGTAAGTCTGATGTGTTTGATGTCTTCATTCAGTTTCAAGCACACATTGAGCGTCTTCTTAAGCAGAAAATCATCCATGTCAAATCCGACTGGGGGGTGAATACCACAACCTCAACTCGTTCTTTAACAAGCTTGGGATTTTGCACCGCGTGTCATGTCCCCACACACATCAGCAGAATGGTACTGTCGAGCGTAAGCATCGTCATCTTGTTGAAACTGGCCTAACTTTGCTAGCTCATGCGTCTGTCCCATTTCGGTTCTGGAGTGATGCTTTCTCCGCAGCTTGTTTTCTTATAAACAGACTTCCCTCGAGACTCCTGAAAATGCAAACCCCGCTTGAGCTTCTGCTTAATGAGATTCCAGACTACACATTCTTCAAAGTGTTCGGGTATGCGTGTTGGCCTCACCTGCGTCCATACAACAAGCGCAAGCTAGAGTTTAGGTCTAAGAAGTGTGTTTTTCTCGGGTACAGTTCTCTTCACAAAGGGTACAAGTTCTTACATGTTCATACCAACCGCGTCTACATCTCTCGTGACGTTGTGTTTGATGAAAATGTATTCCCTTTTCGTGCACTTCCGTCTGACCTTACCACTTCTACACCACCAGTGCCCGTGTCTACACCTACGCCTGATCAATTTGTGGATATTGCATATGCCCCTGTGTTGCTCCCTAATCATGTTGCAGGTATTGGACGCGGTGCTCGGCTCGAGTTGCTTGATGAACAGGTCGCGGATGATCCTCCTGATCGGGACGTGCATGCGCCATGCATGACGGGCGGCACCCGCCAACCTGTTCTCCTATCGCCAGTGGAGGCCACCCCGACTGCCTCACGGGTGTCGGGTCCGTCTGCCTCCATGCAGGCTCCGCCTGGCCCTACACTGGTCCCACGAGCGGCGGTCTCGCCCGCACCAGCCTCCTCTGGCTCGCGGGCCCCATCCACGCTCGACTCGCCCGACTCGCCTGGCTCGCAGGCGTCGCCAGCCTTGTGTGGCTCGCCCCGGCTACTAATCTTGATGGTAGAGGGAGCGTGCGATGTTAGATCACATCAAACTTGGAAACACTTCCAACACATATCGTCAGCTCACCTTTAGCTAGTCTCCGTTTCATTCCGTAGCTTTTATTTCGAGTTACTAACACTTAGCAACCGAACCGGTATCTAATACCCTAGTGCTACTAGGAGTACTAGTAAAGTACACATTAACATAATGTATATCCAATATACTTCTATCGACCTTGCCAGCCTTCTCATCCACCAAGTATCTAGGGTAATCTTGCTCCAGTGGTTGTTCCCCTTATTACAGAAGCACTTAGTCTCGGGTTTGGGTTCAATCTCGGGTTTCTTCATTGGTACAACAGCTGATTTGCCGTTTCATGAAGTATCCCTTTGTTCCCTTGCCCTTCTTGAAACTAGTGGTTTCACCAACCATCAACAATTGATGCTCCTTCTTGATTTCTACTTTCGCGGTGTCAAACATCGTGAATACCTCAAGGATCATCTTATTTATCCCTGATATGTTATAGTTCATCACGAAGCTCTAGCAGCTTGGTGGCAATGACTTTGGGGAAACATCACTATCTCATCTGGAAGATCAACTCCCACTCGATTCAAGTGATTGTTGCACTCAGACAATCTGAGCACAAGCTCAACGATTGAGCTTTTCTCCCTTAGTTTGCAGGCTAAGAAAATCGTCGGAGGTCTCATACCTCTTGACGTGGGCACGAGCCTGAAATCCCAATTTCAGCCCTCGAAACATCTCATATGTTCCGCGACATTTCGAAAATGTCTTTGGTGCCTCTACTTAAACCATTTAACTGAACTATCACGTAGTTATCAAAACGTGTATGTCCGATGTTCGCAACTTCCACAAACGACGTTTGGGGTTCGGCACACTGAGCAGTGCATTAAGGACATAAGCTTTCTACTGTCTGCATAATTGCTACTTTCAACTTTCAACTATATTTTCTCTAGGAACATATCTAAAACAGTAGAACTATAGCGTGAACTACGACATAATTTGCAAAAGGTCTTTTGACTATGTTCAGGATAATTAAGTTCATCTTATGAACTCCCACTCAGATAGACATCCCTCTAGTCATCTAAGTGATTACATGATCCGAGTCAACTAGGCCGTGTCCGATCATCACGTGAGACGGACTAGTCATCATCGGTGAACATCTTCATGTTGATCGTATCTACTATACGACTCATGCTCGACCTTTCGGTCTCCGTGTTCCGAGGCCATGTCTGCACATGCTAGGCTCGTCAAGTTAACCCTAAGTGTTTTCGCTGTGTAAAACTGTCTTACACCCGTTGTATGTGAACGTAAGAATCCATCACACCCGATCATCACGTGGTGCTTAGAAGCGACGAACTGTAGCAACGGTGCACAGTTAGGGGAGAACACTTCTTGAAATTTTGTAAGGGATCATCTTATTTACTACCGTCGTTCTAAGCAAACAAGATGCATAAACATGATAAACATCACATGCAATCAAAAAGAGTAGTGACATGATATGGCCAATATCATATAGCTCCTTTGATCTTCATCTTCGGGGCTCCATGATCATCTTGTCACCGGCATGACACCATGATCTCCATCATCATGATCTCCATCATCGTGTCTTCATGAAGTTGTCACGCCAACGACTACTTCTACTTCTATGACTAACGCGTTTAGCAATAAAGTAAAGTAGTTTACATGGCGTTCTTTAATGACACGCAGGTCATACAAAAAATAAAGACAACTCCTATGGCTCCTGCCGGTTGTCATACTCATCGACATGCAAGTCGTGATTCCTATTACAAGAACATGATCAATCTCATACATCACATATATATCATTCATCACATCCTTTTGGCCATATCACATCACATGACATACCCTGCAAAAACAAGTTAGACGTCCTCTAATTGTTGTTGCATGTTTTACGTGGCTGCTATGGGTTTCTAGCAAGAACGTTTCTTACCTACGCAAAACCACAACGTGATATGCCAATTGCTATTTACCCTTCATAAGGACCCTTTTCATCGAATCCGTTCCGACTAAAGTGGGAGAGACTGGCACCCGCTAGCCACCTTATGCACCAAGTGCATGTCAATCGGTGGAACCTGTCTCACGTAAGAGTACGTGTAAGGTCGGTCCGGGCCGCTTCATCCCACAATACCGTCGAAACAAGATTGGACTAGTAACGGTAAGCATATTGAACAACATCAACGCCCACAACTACTTTGTGTTCTACTCGTGCAAAGAATCTACGCAATAGACCTAGCTCATGATGCCACTGTTGGGGAACGTAGCAGAAATTCAAAATTTTCCTACGTATCACCAAGATCTATCTATGGAGAGACCAGCAACGAGTAGAAAGGGGAGGAGAGTTTGCATCTACATACCCTTGTAGATCGCTAAGCGGAAGCGTTCAAGTGAACGGGGTTGATGGAGTCGTACTCGTCGTGATTCAGATCACCGATGATCAAGTGCCGAACGCACGGCACCTCCGCGTTCAACACACGTACAGCCCGGTGACGTCTCCCACGCCTTGATCCAGCAAGGAGAGAGGGAGAGGTTGAGGAAGACTCCATCCAACAGCAGCACAACGGCGTGGTGGTGGTGGAGGAGCGTGGCAATCCCGCAGGGCTTCGCCAAGCACCATGGGAGAAGAGGAGGAGGGAGAGGGGCAGGGCTGCACCAACGAGAGATCAAATCACGTGAGATGGGCAGCCCCATGCCTCAATATATATAGGGGGGAAGGGGGCTGCGCCCCCTTTAGGGTTTTCCCACCCCCTAGGGGCGGCGGCCAGCCCTAGATGGGTTTTGGGGTGCGGCCAAGGAGGGGGGGAGGAGTCCATCCTCCCCAAGGCACCTCGGAGGTGCCTTCCCCCTTGAGGACTCTTCCCTCTAGGGTTCCCTAGGCGCATGGGCCTCTTGGGGCTGGTGCCCTTGGCCCATGTAGGCCAAGGCGCACCCCCTACAGCCCATGTGGCCCCCCGGGGCAGGTGGCCCCACCCGGTGGGCCCCCGGGACCCTTCCGGTGGTCCCGGTACAATACCGATGACCCCGAAACTTGTCCCGATGGCCGAAACAGGACTTCCTATATATAAATCTTTACCTCCGGACCATTCCGGAACTCCTCGTGACGTCCGGGATCTCATCCGGGACTCCGAACAACATTCGGTAACCACATACAAGCTTCCTTTATAACCCTAGCGTCATCGAACCTTAAGTGTGTAGACCCTACGGGTTCGGGAGACATGCAGACATGACCGAGACGTTCTCCGGTCAATAACCAACAGCGGGATCTGGATACCCATGTTGGCTCCCACATGTTCCACGATGATCTCATCGGATGAACCACGATGTCAAGGACTCAATCGATCCCGTATACAATTCCCTTTGTCTATCGGTATGTTACTTGCCCGAGATTCGATCGTCGGTATCCAATACCTTGTTCAATCTCGTTACCGGCAAGTCACTTTACTCGTTCCGTAACACATCATCCCGTGATCAACTCCTTGGTCACATTGCGCATATGATGATGTCCTACCGAGTGGGCCCAGAGATACCTCTCCGTTTACACGGAGTGACAAATCCCAGTCTCGATCCGCATAAAACAATAGATGCTTTCGGAGATACCTGTAGTGCACCTTTATAGTCACCCAGTTACGTTGTGACGTTTGATACACCCAAAGCACTCCTACGGTATCCAGGAGTTACACGATCTCATGGTCAAAGGAAGAGATACTTGACATTGGCAAAGCTCTAGCAAACGAATTACACGATCTTTGTGCTATGCTTAGGATTGGGTCTTGTCCATCACATCATTCTCCTAATGATGTGATCCCGTTATCAACGACATCCAATGTCCATAGCCAGGAAACCATGACTATCTGTTGATCACAACGAGCTAGTCAACTAGAGGCTCACTAGGGACATATTGTGGTCTATGTATTCACACGTGTATTACGATTTCCGGATAATACAGTTATAGCATGAATAAAAGACAATTATCATGAACAAGGAAATATAATAATACTTTTATTATTGCCTCTAGGGCATATTTCTAACAGTCTCCCACTTGCACTAGAGTCAATAATCTAGTTCACATCGCCATGTGATTAACACTCACAGGTCACATCGCCATGTGACTAATACCCAAGAGTTTACTAGAGTCAGTAGTCTAGTTCACATCACTATGTGATTAATACTCAATGAGTTTTATGTTTGATCATGTTGCTTGTGAGAGAGGTTTTAGTCAACAGGTCTGAACCTTTCAGATCCGTGTGTGCTTTACAAATCTCTATGTCATCTCCTAGATGCAGCTACCACGCTCTATTTGGAGCTATTCCAAACAACTGTTCTACTTGGAGCTATTCTAAATTATTGCTCCATTATATGTATCCGGTCTCTCTACTCAGAGCTATCCGGATAGGTGTTAAGCTTGCATCGGCGTAACCTTTACGACGAACTCTTTTACCACCTCCATAATCGAGAAAAATTCCTTAGTCCACTAGTTACTAAGGATAACTTTGACCGCTGTCCTATGATCCATTCATGGATCACTCTTGTACCCCTTGACTGACTCATGGCAAGGCACACTTCAGGTGCGGTACACAACATAGCATACTGAAGAGCCTACGTCTTAAGCATAGGGGACGACCTTCGTCCTTTCTCTCTATTCTGCCGTGGTCGAGCTTTAAGTCTTAACTTCGTACCTTACAACTCAGGCAAGAACTCCTTCTTTGACTGGTCCATCTTGAACACCTTCAAGATCATGTCAAGGTATGTGCTCATTTGAAAGTACTATTAAGCATTTTGATCTATCCTTATAGATCTTGATGCTCAATGTTCAAGTAGCTTAATCCAGGCTTTCCATTGAAAAACACTTTCAAAATAACCCTATATGCTTTCCAGAAATTCTACGTCATTTCTGATCAACAATATGTCAACAACATATACTCATCAGAAATTCTATAGTGCTCCCACTCACTTCTTTGGAAATACAAGTTTCTCATAAACTTTGTACAAACCCAAAATTTTTGATCATCATCAAAGCATACATTCCAACTCCGAGATGCTCACTCCAGTCCTTAGAAGGATTGCTGGAGCTTTGCATACTTATTAGCATCTTTCGGGATTGACAAAACCTTCCGGTTGTATCACATACAACCTTTCCTCATTAAAATTGTCGAGGAAACAATGTTTTGACATCCTATCTGCAAGATTTCATAAATAATGCAGTAATCGCTAATATAATTCCAACAGACTCTTAGCATCGCTACGAGTGAGAAAATCTCATCGTAGTCAACTCCTTGAACTTGTCGGAAAACATCTTAACGACAAGTCGAGCTTTCTTAATGGTGACATTTACCATCATTGTCCGTCTTCCTTTTGAAATCCATCTGTACTCATTTGCCTTACGACCATCGAGCCGTTCTGCCAAAGTCTACACTTTGTTTTCATACATGGATCCTCTCTCGGATTTTATGGCCTCAAGCCATTTATCGGAATCCGGGCCCACCATCGCTTCTCCATAGCTCGTAGGTTCATTGTTGTCTAGCAACATGACCTTCAAGACAGGATCACCTTACCACTCCGAAGTAGTACGTGTCCTTGTCGTCCTATGAGGTTTGGTAGTGACTTGATCCGAAGTTTCATGATCAATATCATAAGCTTCCACTTCAATTGGTGTAGGTGCCACAGGAACAACTTCCTGAGCCCTGCCACACACTAGTTGAAGAGACGGTTCAATAACCTCATCAAGTCTCCACCATCCTCCCACTCAACTCTTTCGAGAGAAACCTTTCCTCGAGAAAGGACCCGATTGTAGAAACAATTCATATTGCTTTCGGATCTGAATTAGGAGGTATACCCAACTGTTTTGGGTTTCCTATGAAGATGCATTTTATCCGCTTTGGGTTCGAGCTTATCAACCTGAAACTTTTTCATATAAGCGTCGCAGCCCCAAACTTTTAAGAAACGACAACTTAGGTTTCTCTAAACCATAATTCATACGGTGTCATCTCATCGGAATTACATGGTGCCCTATTTAAAGTGAATGTGGTTGTCTTTAATGCCTAACCCATGAACGATAGTGATAATTCGATAAGAGACATCATGGTACGCACCATATCCAATAGGGTGCAACTATGATGTTCGGACACACCATCACACTATGGTGTTCCAGGCGGTATTAATTGTGAAACAATTTCCACAATGTCTTAATTGTGTGCCAAAACTCGTAACTCAGATATTCATCTCTATGATCATATCATAGACATTTTATCCTCTTGTCACAATGATCTTCTACTTCACTCTGAAATTACTTGAACCATTCAATAATTCAGACTTGTGTTTCATCAAGTAAATATTCTCAACATCTACTCGAATCATCTGTGAAGTAAGATCATAACGATATTCACTGCATGCCTCAGCACTCATTGGATTGGACACATCAAAATGTGTTACTTCCAACAAGTTGCTATCTTGTTCCATCTTACTGAAAACGAGGCTTTTCAGTCATCTTGCCCATGTGGTATGATTTGCATATCTCAAGTGATTCAAAATCAAGTGAGTTCAAACGGTCCATTTGCATGGAGTTTCTTCATGCATATATACCAATAGACATGGTTCGCATGTCTCAAACTTTTCAAAAACGAGTGAGTCCAAAGATCCATCAACATGGAGCTTCTTCATGCGTTTTATACCAATATGACTTACATGGCAGTGCCACAAGTAAGTGGTACTATCATTACTTTCTTATATCTTTTGGCATGAAAATGTGTATCACTATGATCAAGATTCAATAAACCATTCCTATAGGTGCAAGAGCACTTATTCAGGTTTAATACTAATCTTGATGGTAGAGGGAGCGTGCGATGTTAGATCACATCAAACTTGGAAACACTTCCAACACATATCGTCAGCTCACCTTTAGCTAGTCTCCGTTTCATTCCGTAGCTTTTATTTCGAGTTACTAACACTTAGCAACCGAACCGGTATCTAATACCCTAGTGCTACTAGGAGTACTAGTAAAGTACACATTAACATAATGTATATCCAATATACTTCTATCGACCTTGCCAGCCTTCTCATCCACCAAGTATCTAGGGTAATCTTGCTCCAGTGGTTGTTCCCCTTATTACAGAAGCACTTAGTCTCGGGTTTGGGTTCAATCTCGGGTTTCTTCATTGGTACAACAGCTGATTTGCCGTTTCATGAAGTATCCCTTTGTTCCCTTGCCCTTCTTGAAACTAGTGGTTTCACCAACCATCAACAATTGATGCTCCTTCTTGATTTCTACTTTCGCGGTGTCAAACATCGTGAATACCTCAAGGATCATCTTATTTATCCCTGATATGTTATAGTTCATCACGAAGCTCTAGCAGCTTGGTGGCAATGACTTTGGGGAAACATCACTATCTCATCTGGAAGATCAACTCCCACTCGATTCAAGTGATTGTTGCACTCAGACAATCTGAGCACAAGCTCAACGATTGAGCTTTTCTCCCTTAGTTTGCAGGCTAAGAAAATCGTCGGAGGTCTCATACCTCTTGACGTGGGCACGAGCCTGAAATCCCAATTTCAGCCCTCGAAACATCTCATATGTTCCGCGACATTTCGAAAATGTCTTTGGTGCCTCTACTTAAACCATTTAACTGAACTATCACGTAGTTATCAAAACGTGTATGTCCGATGTTCGCAACTTCCACAAACGACGTTTGGGGTTCGGCACACTGAGCAGTGCATTAAGGACATAAGCTTTCTACTGTCTGCATAATTGCTACTTTCAACTTTCAACTATATTTTCTCTAGGAACATATCTAAAACAGTAGAACTATAGCGTGAACTACGACATAATTTGCAAAAGGTCTTTTGACTATGTTCAGGATAATTAAGTTCATCTTATGAACTCCCACTCAGATAGACATCCCTCTAGTCATCTAAGTGATTACATGATCCGAGTCAACTAGGCCGTGTCCGATCATCACGTGAGACGGACTAGTCATCATCGGTGAACATCTTCATGTTGATCGTATCTACTATACGACTCATGCTCGACCTTTCGGTCTCCGTGTTCCGAGGCCATGTCTGCACATGCTAGGCTCGTCAAGTTAACCCTAAGTGTTTTCGCTGTGTAAAACTGTCTTACACCCGTTGTATGTGAACGTAAGAATCCATCACACCCGATCATCACGTGGTGCTTAGAAGCGACGAACTGTAGCAACGGTGCACAGTTAGGGGAGAACACTTCTTGAAATTTTGTAAGGGATCATCTTATTTACTACCGTCGTTCTAAGCAAACAAGATGCATAAACATGATAAACATCACATGCAATCAAAAGAGTAGTGACATGATATGGCCAATATCATATAGCTCCTTTGATCTTCATCTTCGGGGCTCCATGATCATCTTGTCACCGGCATGACACCATGATCTCCATCATCATGATCTCCATCATCGTGTCTTCATGAAGTTGTCACGCCAACGACTACTTCTACTTCTATGACTAACGCGTTTAGCAATAAAGTAAAGTAGTTTACATGGCGTTCTTTAATGACACGCAGGTCATACAAAAAATAAAGACAACTCCTATGGCTCCTGCCGGTTGTCATACTCATCGACATGCAAGTCGTGATTCCTATTACAAGAACATGATCAATCTCATACATCACATATATCATTCATCACATCCTTTTGGCCATATCACATCACATGACATACCCTGCAAAAACAAGTTAGACGTCCTCTAATTGTTGTTGCATGTTTTACGTGGCTGCTATGGGTTTCTAGCAAGAACGTTTCTTACCTACGCAAAACCACAACGTGATATGCCAATTGCTATTTACCCTTCATAAGGACCCTTTTCATCGAATCCGTTCCGACTAAAGTGGGAGAGACTGGCACCCGCTAGCCACCTTATGCACCAAGTGCATGTCAATCGGTGGAACCTGTCTCACGTAAGAGTACGTGTAAGGTCGGTCCGGGCCGCTTCATCCCACAATACCGTCGAAACAAGATTGGACTAGTAACGGTAAGCATATTGAACAACATCAACGCCCACAACTACTTTGTGTTCTACTCGTGCAAAGAATCTACGCAATAGACCTAGCTCATGATGCCACTGTTGGGGAACGTAGCAGAAATTCAAAATTTTCCTACGTATCACCAAGATCTATCTATGGAGAGACCAGCAACGAGTAGAAAGGGAGGAGAGTTGCATCTACATACCCTTGTAGATCGCTAAGCGGAAGCGTTCAAGTGAACGGGGTTGATGGAGTCGTACTCGTCGTGATTCAGATCACCGATGATCAAGTGCCGAACGCACGGCACCTCCGCGTTCAACACACGTACAGCCCGGTGACGTCTCCCACGCCTTGATCCAGCAAGGAGAGAGGGAGAGGTTGAGGAAGACTCCATCCAACAGCAGCACAACGGCGTGGTGGTGGTGGAGGAGCGTGGCAATCCCGCAGGGCTTCGCCAAGCACCATGGGAGAAGAGGAGGAGGGAGAGGGGCAGGGCTGCACCAACGAGAGATCAAATCACGTGAGATGGGCAGCCCCATGCCTCAATATATATAGGGGGAAGGGGGCTGCGCCCCCTTTAGGGTTTTCCCACCCCCTAGGGGCGGCGGCCAGCCCTAGATGGGTTTTGGGGTGCGGCCAAGGAGGGGGGGAGGAGTCCATCCTCCCCAAGGCACCTCGGAGGTGCCTTCCCCCTTGAGGACTCTTCCCTCTAGGGTTCCCTAGGCGCATGGGCCTCTTGGGGCTGGTGCCCTTGGCCCATGTAGGCCAAGGCGCACCCCCTACAGCCCATGTGGCCCCCCGGGGCAGGTGGCCCCACCCGGTGGGCCCCCGGGACCCTTCCGGTGGTCCCGGTACAATACCGATGACCCCGAAACTTGTCCCGATGGCCGAAACAGGACTTCCTATATATAAATCTTTACCTCCGGACCATTCCGGAACTCCTCGTGACGTCCGGGATCTCATCCGGGACTCCGAACAACATTCGGTAACCACATACAAGCTTCCTTTATAACCCTAGCGTCATCGAACCTTAAGTGTGTAGACCCTACGGGTTCGGGAGACATGCAGACATGACCGAGACGTTCTCCGGTCAATAACCAACAGCGGGATCTGGATACCCATGTTGGCTCCCACATGTTCCACGATGATCTCATCGGATGAACCACGATGTCAAGGACTCAATCGATCCCGTATACAATTCCCTTTGTCTATCGGTATGTTACTTGCCCGAGATTCGATCGTCGGTATCCAATACCTTGTTCAATCTCGTTACCGGCAAGTCACTTTACTCGTTCCGTAACACATCATCCCGTGATCAACTCCTTGGTCACATTGCGCATATGATGATGTCCTACCGAGTGGGCCCAGAGATACCTCTCCGTTTACACGGAGTGACAAATCCCAGTCTCGATCCGCATAAAACAATAGATGCTTTCGGAGATACCTGTAGTGCACCTTTATAGTCACCCAGTTACGTTGTGACGTTTGATACACCCAAAGCACTCCTACGGTATCCAGGAGTTACACGATCTCATGGTCAAAGGAAGAGATACTTGACATTGGCAAAGCTCTAGCAAACGAATTACACGATCTTTGTGCTATGCTTAGGATTGGGTCTTGTCCATCACATCATTCTCCTAATGATGTGATCCCGTTATCAACGACATCCAATGTCCATAGCCAGGAAACCATGACTATCTGTTGATCACAACGAGCTAGTCAACTAGAGGCTCACTAGGGACATATTGTGGTCTATGTATTCACACGTGTATTACGATTTCCGGATAATACAGTTATAGCATGAATAAAAGACAATTATCATGAACAAGGAAATATAATAATACTTTTATTATTGCCTCTAGGGCATATTTCTAACATCGGCCTCGCACACGGAGCCAGTCCGGTGTTTTTCGCCCGAAGGAGTGGACGGATGGCACGGTTGCGTGGCTCTGCTGGTTTGACTCTCACTCAGAAGAAGTACTCCTTGGACTTGTTGCGTCGTGCTGGAATGCTTAAATGCAAACCTGTTTACACTCCGATGTCTGCCACTGATCGGTTGTCTGCTCTTGATGGTGACTCCCTCTCGTCTGATGATGCTACTGAGTATCGCAGTATTGTTGGTGGTCTGCAATATCTCACTATTACCAGGCCTGATATCTCCTATGTAGTTAACCGTGTTTGTCAGTTTTTGCATGCACCCAGGACGTCTCACTGGTCAGCTGTGAAGCGTATATTGCGCTATGTCAGTCTTACTGCTGCCTATGGTTTGCTTCTTCAGCCTGCACCGTCGTATGAGCTCTCGGCTTTCTCTGATGCCGATTGGGCTGGGAGTCCAGATGACAGGCGATCCACGGGGGGTTATGCGGTATTTCTGGGTCCTAACTTGATCGCCTGGAATGCTCGCAAGGAAGCAACTGTGTCTCGCAGTAGTACTGAGGCTGAGTACAAAGCTGTTGCTGATGCAACTGCTGAGATCATATGGGTACAGTCTCTGTTGAGAGAGTTGCGTGTTCCTCAAGCTCGTCCTCCGGTTCTGTGGTGTGACAACATTGGTGCTACATATCTTTCTTCTAATCCAGTGTTTCATGCGAGGACAAAACACATTGAGGTGGATTATTACTTTGTTCGGGAACGTGTTGCATAGAAGCTACTCTGTATCAAGTTCATCTCATCAAAGGATCAACTTGCTGACATCTTCACAAAGCCTCTTCCACAACCACAGTTTGTAGGCTGTAGGCGCAATCTTAACTTGCTTTGTACCTCAGGACATAGTTAAGATTGAGGGAGGGTGTTAGACTGTATATACGTAGCCTTTGTATATCTGTATTGTAACATTGTATTGTACCTCTTGGGTACCTCTATATAATGAGATAGCCACACCCCAGGTTATGGGTGTTGAGCAGTTCCCAAATTACTTTGTCTTACAATCTCTGCGGCGATGATGGTGACCACTTCGGGACGAGCAACACCAGCAAGGAGGACGCGTCATCGATGGCCCCAGGACGTGCGGTCATGTCCATGTTCTTCCCCGGTGTTGGTTTCATCCACCCGAGAGGAAGCAACAAATAGGTCTCGTCTTCTACCTTGCCTTCATCCGTGGCATCTTGAGCTCCGGCCATTGTGCATCCACCTGGCTCTCGTCGTCGTTCCGATTCACAGACCCTCACCCAACTCACCATCGACCTCCCCAAGGTGAGCCATGTCTCTTCCTCCGTTTCTTGTTGTTTGTGTGTTGTCCACTCGAATTCGTACATGGCTTCCATATCCAAAGCTTCGAAGCTCGACCAGCATATCATCCGTTCCTGTACGTGTCCCACGCACACACTGCGGCACCCTTGGCATCCGCGGTATGCACAAAGCTAACGCAACCCCTCGCTACACACACCCCCAGCCATGCCGTTCCAGCCGACCGTCGTGGCCAAGCCAGGCTCAACCTTGCACGCCCTTAGCCACGCCCTCACACCCACCACACCTGCGCCACTGTGTCCTCGACACCACGCACACGGCCCGCGTTGTAGATGCATGCACACTCCACTTGTGCGCCAGTGAGCTGCCGTGGAGCTTCCATGCATGCGTGCTAGGAGCTTGGAGCTGCTCAAGGGTGACCGAGGAGTAGTGGACCGCGATGGGGGTGCAGCGGCGGCAGTCTGTGGCTGGTCCAAGGCGGCGGGGACTGAATAGGAGGTGCGGGGGCACCTTCGAAGCAATTTGTTTACTCTAGCCTCTGCTGTGGGCGCGTATATCTAAGGGATCAAGAGGCGGCTGGAGTAAAAATTATCCTCCTCTGAAGCTTCTAAGGGATCGGTTAGGTGTCAGTTAGAGGAGGAACGTCTTTAGGGGATTTGTTAGAGATGCACCTAATGTCAGTGGAAAATCAGGGCACAGTGGACTACTAGGGGTAACCACATGCATTGCCGCATCGTTGTTCAGTTGTGGAATTAATTATATTTTTCTCAAAAGGGTTATTAAGACATTTCATATTCAGCGGATACTGTGGAGGTGGTCGAGAAAACGCGGTCCATGCGGACAGTATGGGTTAGCCATGTAGGATATCACTTCCAGTTTTGTGCCGGCTCATAGGGGAACAGCCAGCCGCGAGCAGTGTAAAATCCCCACAAAAAAGCATCATGTTAGCCACGAATCGGCCACAAATCGAACTCGCGACCTCCCGCTGATGGACGCATGAAGCTTGCACCAGAGCTTGGTGATTGTTAGTGACTACTCCTTCCGTTTACAAATATAGATGTTTTGGATATGTTAATATCGAAAATACAAAGGTGAACATGGTTCCATGTGCACTCACAATAATAGTAAATTCCAAAAAATACAAGAATTTTCTTACAAATTCAAAAAAATCGGGTTATCAAACCTGCTCGAACATTCTATTCACGTGTGAAGTTTCATGAAGTATTGACACCCGTGGTATTCTTAGTGAAGAAAACACAATTGAGACCATACTATTCATCAAACAGTGTTTTTTAATATATCTTCGATTTTAACATTTTTGTCCGAACGTGGGGACTCCTCCGTAGCTGCGCTGGCCCACGGGCTGCTCACGATGGGCCAGCCTTGAGTCATGTAGAGGCTGTAGTAGTTGTTGAGATGCTTTGTCTAAAAAAAGAGTTGTGGAGGTGCTACCCACCATCACAGGCGTGACAGAGACTTGCGAGGTGAGCACACCATAAAGGAATCAACGGTATTCTCCCCCTGATCCAGCTGGCCCTGCGGCACCTCGGCCAGGTCAACGGTATTCTCCTCCTGATATGATAGGCCCTTTACTTCCTCGGCCCAGAGCTTAACAACACCATGCAGCTGGTCCCGTGGCACCTCGTTCAGGTCAACGGTATTCTCCTCTTGATATGAGAGGTCCTTTACTTCCTTCGCCCAGAGCTTACCAACACCATTCAGCTGGTCCCGCTGCACCTCATCAAGGTCAATGGTATTCTCCTCTTGATATGAGAGGTCCTTTACTTCCTCGGCCCAGAGCTTAACAACATCATTCAGCTGGTCCCGCGGCACCTCATCCAGGTCAACGGTGTTCTCCTCTTGATATAAGAGGTCCTTTACTTCCTCGGCCCAGAGCTTCACGACCTCATCCAGCTGGTCTCGCGACACCTCGGCCAGGTCGTGCCGGCCAGCTTGCATGCGCACCAACTCTTTGTAGAGGTACTCTACCTCTTTCTTGCAGTTTACATGCAAGTTGTACTTGTCGCTGGGGAGCTCGACCAGCTTGGGGGTCAGAGAGAGGGAGACCATGGCACCAATTACGAAACCAATTGACTCTGCTGCATGATACTTCACGAGAGTGGAAATGCGATTTGTTCTCGCGTATCTGCTAAGATGCAAGCAAAATGATGAGTTATTGTGAAAAGTGGAAAGAACAAGTCCTATGTGTAATGGCATGATTGTCATTGCGAAACAAAAATAAGTACCTGGTATGCTCTTTTGTACACTCTATTTTTTGTTCTTCAATCGCAAGTTGTTTTTCCGGGGAGTGCTCAGTTTCTTCTGAGATCTTGAATGAGCAAAGGCACAACCAAAAGGAAACTCATGTTGCAGGTGAACAAAAAATTACCCATGGACACATGGGAGCATAGTCAGCAGTGTGACAATATAAATAAAATACCTTGCCTATAGCTGAACTTCCAGCATCCTCAATCTTATTCAATTCATCCACAATATCCGCTATGGTAGGCCTTTTCTCTCGGTCAAACTCCACACACCTTAAAGCTATTTCAATGCATGTTTTAACTTGCTCTGATGTGTACGATGACATTGTTTCCTGCAGCCGTTTTCTCCAGTTTTCATGTACCTGCAAAGTGGCGAGTGGCATAGAAAGTAAGACACGACAGGATTATTATATTTGTGGAAAGGGGGTTAATGTCCATGATACAAAAATATTTTCCTTACATGCTCAATAAATTCTTGAGGGGACATTTGTTCACATCTGGAATAGCCCTCATGACCTGCCACTATCCGAACGATTATAACACCCAAACTGAATATGTCAAACTTCGTTGTGATTGCGCCTCTATTGATGTATTCTGGTGGCATGTATCCACTGCATGGTATATATTTAATTTGTTTTGAAGAATAAATTGATTATTTAGAATTGAGGCATCAACTTACACTGTTCCCACAAATTTGCTTGTGATATGGGTTTTTTCTGATTGGAAAAGTCTTGACAGACCAAAATCTCCAATTTTTGGGACCATGTTCTTGTCCAGCAATATATTTCCAGGTTTCAAGTCAAGATGGTAAATAGAATCTTTGCATCCATTATGAAGGTAATTTAAGCCCTCACTAACTCCCTTAATAATTTTGAAGCGTGTGTGCCAATCTAGTCCGCATGATTCATCTGCAGAGGTAAACATGCAGTGTAGCAAGACGTAAATCTAGGGATCTAAGAAGTACATAAATTTAGGGATTATTCCTCCTCTACATGCAAAACAATTGAATGTGCTGAATAGGGCATAGTCATACCAGAAATATGCTTGTCAAGGCTTCCACTCTTCAAGTATTCAAAGCACAGACATTTTTCTACCACATGGGCAAAAACATATTCATCATTGTACTTAATGCGTTGATGTCCTAGATAATAACAGTAGCCGATCAACCGGGTAATATTTGGATGTTGGGCTGTCATAAGGTTATTAAACTCATTCCTAAATTGTGTGTCATCAAGCCCCGGCACGCAGTGAAGCTTTTTGATAGCAATCTCTTCCCCATCATCCAGTACTCCCTGTTAGAAAAATTACATGGGTTCTTATAGTATAATTGCAACATGAAAGCAAGATTGTTCAAAAAATATAATAATATGAAAGCAATAGTCAAATGTACCTTGTAGACTATTCCGAACCCACCACGACCAATTTCGTGCTTCTCAGAAAAATTATCTGTAATTTGTCTCAACAACTCGAGTGTAAACTCCCTTGTCGTCGCACCTGAATGTTCTAACTTGTTCACCATGGTATCTTTTATATATATGTATATGTATATATATATATATATATATATATATATATATATATATATATATATATATATATATATATCCTGCTAGGATTGACCAGGTTAAACGTTTCATCTTTCTAGTAAGGCCGAAAACATTTGGCATAGTTGAGAGGCATACATGCATAACTTGTACGGAAAGCAGACACGCTGCATCATACTTTAGCATAAAAAATAGACCTATGCCTCGCCCCTGCGATGGGATGCCGAGTGCTTGTAAGAACGCCAAGAAAGTGTGACCTGGTAGTAAAGGCCAAAGGGATCCACCATGGCGAGCTTGCAGGCAGGCCGGTATGGCATATGGAAGCGGTACGGGTGAGAAGGAAGAGATGCTTGGGTCTGGGTGAGCAGACGGCAGCGGCGTTCGCTGGCAGCCGCAAAAGCCGCTCGTGGAATAGAGAAGCGCCGCCGTGTGGACTTGTATTTGGTTTGGGATTCAGAGTTCCAAGGGATCGATTATTACGGGCCCACTACCTGGTATGGGGGCATTTATGACCTTTCCTCTCTATTACATTTGTTTTTGATTCCTGAGTTACTTTTTAGAAGAGGTAATAGCATCAGGAGTCCCAGAACTTGTCCTGAATGTGATGATTTGGTCTCAAACTTGCAAAAGGTAACTATTGAGTCACACAACTTGCAGCCAATGTGCAATTTTGGTCCTACCCAATCAGACGACGACAAGTGGAGCCAAGTCAGCACAGCCCACTCCACCTGGTCAGCACCGTACTTTTTGCAATTACCCCCCTGGACTTAGCACAAATAAACCCGCACAACACCACCTGAGTTTAACTGCGTGGTATATTCCTGGAATATCCTGCTCCACTCACTCACCTTTGTGCTAAGGAGGAAATAATTTGTCCTTGGCGTTTCCGATATTTGCATGATCCACCATCATGCATGCAGTGAGCGTAGCCAACTAGTCATGCAGTTCATTGCAAATCTCGACCCTCAGATAAAAAAAGTAAACACATACATGGATTCCCTCTATTTTCGGAGGACAAGATGTTCTGGAGACACATTTTTATTGATTCGCGCTATTTACAAAATCGCTCCAGTTTGCATGCAGCCTGCACAAAACCACCGAAGCGCAGCAGCCTACCGATGCTAGCTAGCTATACATGCTGCCGGCCGCAGAATTACTACGCGGCCTTGGGCGGAACCACGATGGGGCTCCGCACGATGTGGTCGTCGAAGACCCACTTCAGGTTGCCCTCGGCGCCGGCGACGCTCGGCAGTCCCGCCCACCGCACCGTCACCGTGAAGCTCTGCTTCTCCTTGGCCTCCGCGAACCGCAGCATCGGCAGCTGCACAGTCACCGACACGTCTTTGGGCATGTCCACCACGGCGGTGTACACCGAGTTCGGCTTCCCGACGTTGGTCACCGTGCGGTTGACTGTGATCGGCTGGGCCAACAGGTTGACGATGAGGGACGGGTAGTTCAGCTCTGCCTCGGTGGTGGCCTTGAGGCTGGCGCAGGTGACCGGGCGGTGGGCGATCTCGGTGACGCCCTCGTCGCCGATGCCGAGGCCGCAGAGGTAGGGGAGGTAGTCGTCGGCGTGGAGGTCGTAGACTAGGCCGGGTCAAAGGCGAGCGCGGGGTTGACGTAGCCCGCGCCCATGGCGTAGAAGGTGGCGAGGCGGTACTGCTCGTCCTTGAGGGGCACGCCGGTGCGGTCCACTGCGTCCGACGTCGTCATGATGGAGGATTTGATCGCCGCCGGTGACCAGTCCGGGTGCAGGCTCTTGATGAGTGCGGCGATGCCGTTCAGGTGCGGCGTCGACATGGACGTGCCAGACTCCACGAAGAAAGAGAGGCCGACGCCCCCGTCGGAGAACTCCGTGTGCGACTCGCTCGGCGCCCACGCCGCGAGTATGTTCATGCCGGGCCCCGTGATGTCCGGCTTCAGGATGCCCGGGCTGGCCTTGCTCGGACCTCGGGACGAGAAGAAAGTAACGGCCGGCGCCGGCAGCGCGCCCATGACTGTGCCCTTGAACGCGATGCTCGCCGTCGGGTTGGCCGTGGAGTTGATGTAGGCCGCGATCTTGGTCCCGGCATCGCAGCTCAGGTGCGAGGCAGGGAGGACATGCGGGTCAGCGAAGGTGGTGTACCCCCTCGGCTGCTCTGTTCATCACGATCATGCCCACGCCGCCGTACGCGGACACGGTCTGGCCAGCCTCGATGCGGCCGTTCAGAACTCTGCTCTCGCAGAGCACCACCTTGTCGCTCACCTCGGCTCCGCGCAGCACGCTGCAATCGCGGCTTGTGTCGGAGCCGTCGGCGGCGGGGTACATAAGCGGAAGCGGCTTTGCGGCGGAGTTGTTGCCTGGCTGGAACAGGGACTCGCCGTCGAACTCCTCGCCGTTTCCGAGCCTCACGGTGGTGCGTATGGCGTGGTCCATGGTGCCGGCCGCGACGGTGAGCATCCAAGGCGCCCCGTTGCCGACGGAGCCCGGGTCCGGACCCGCGTTCCCCGCCGCGCAGCTGACGAAGATGCCGCGCTCCATGGCCTGGAACGCCGCGATGGCGATGGGGTCGTACAGCCTGAGGCAGCCCTCTGTGGTCCGCAGCGCCTCGGCCTCCTCCTCTGTGAGCCGCGCGGCGAAGCCGGTGAACACGTGGTTGTAGGAGTAAATGATGCGCGGGCCGTGGTCCTCGGCGCCGCCGCCCGCCTCGGGCTCCGATTCGAGCGCGGCCGTCCGCGGGAGGAAGGAGCGGTGCCACTCCTCGACGGAGTCGACGGGGCCGCCCCTCGGGGCGAGGTGCAGGATGTAGTTCTTCCTCGCCCGCAGGTACGACGCGCCGAGCAGAGGCTGCAGGGAGAGGAGGAGGCGATGACCCACCGGGACTCCGCGGCGGCAATGGCGGCGACGCAGTTAAACTCAGGTGGTGTAGTGCGGGTTTATTTGTGCTAAGGCCAGGGGGGTAATTGAAAAATGTGCTGCGCTGACCGGCTCTGCTGACTAGGCTCCACTTGTCGTCGTCTGATTGGCTAGGACTAAATTTGCACATTGGATGCAAGTTGTGGGACTCAATAGTTGGCTTTTGCAAGTTTTGGACCAGATCGTCACATCTAGGACAAGTTGTGGGACTCCTGGTGCTATTACCTCTTTTTAGAAGAACCAGAGTGAAGTGAGAATCGGATGTAGTTTGTGTATTTCCTTCAAGGGAAATAGTAACTGAGGATCACCTCTGGAAACATGTGTTGGGGAATTCGTCGGCAAGCAGAGGTCATGGCATGGAGTATCTAAGATCCAAACGACCAATAATAGTACAGATGAAAGAGGTGACAGTCATGAAAGAATTCGCTACATGTCGGATCTCCTGTGGTCGACTCAACAAAATCTCGGTATGCACCAACCAATTAACACAAAAGCTCACTTTGATGTTCTTCCGACCACAAAATTTGAACGATCTGCCTGGCAAGCGAAAGGAGAGTAGAGACAGATCTGGGGGAAAAGATGCCTAAGCGAGAGTTGCATACACTGGGGGCAAACCTGATGATCAATCGAAGAACTGCTAAAGTCCTGGATCGACTGAAGAACTGTTGAAGTCCTGGATGGAATGGATCTGGCTGGAGAGCGAGATTGACGACGCGGCTCGCTGGTTGACGGGAAAGATATAGTACTACTCATGTCCGGCCGCAGGCTAGGGTTGCAAGTGGACAAGTGCGCGTGGTCCGCGTTGGGAATTATTTAAGCAGCACCATTATTACAGTAAGCGACAATTAGTTCAGTTCCTGCCGTACAGTAAGCGACAATTAGTTTAGTTCAGTAACCCACAATTAGCGACAATTAGTTTAGTTCAGTTCCCATCCGAAATTGCATAGGGGCACTCGGCGACTACACACTGGAATTTGCACCATCAATTCTCATCGGGATCTGCAATCACTATATTAGCTGATTTGTATTCAAAGTTTCGTAGGCACGTATTTGTCATGCACTGCTCTGTATGTTGGTAGCACAGTCCATGTGCTTCTGTCCTTGAGGGTGATCTTTCTGACATATGCACTTCTGTCCTTGAGGGTGATCTTTCTGACAAATATGGTTGAGACCGCTATATCCCCAATTTCGCATCAGTCTTCAATACACAGGCGCCTCCCCATCAGTCCTTAGAGCATCTCCAACCGTTCGGCCCCCAAGCACAGCGGTCAACGCTATTTCGGGCCATCGACCGACGCTTTTTAGGCACTGGGGTGATCTAGGTCCCAGTCACGGCCCCAAGGGCCAGCCCCAACCCATTTAAATTCAAACGCGACATTTCCCGCTACCAAAAAAAGCGGCAAGTCCGGCGATCATCGTCACAAAGTCCGGCGATCCCCATGCCACAGGTCGGCGACCAAATAACTTGAAAGTTCGGCGTTCAAAAAGAAGGACGCGTAGGCGGTGCATCAAACGGCGACGCCGTCCTCCAACGTCGGACTGGCGGGAGTCGGCGTGCGCGGGCTGGTCGGCGTCGGCACAACTTCTGTGCTGGGCGTCATGGAGGCGCTGGTCGGCGTCAGCGCGGCTTCTGTACTGGGCGTCGTGGAGGCGTCGCTCGGTCTTGGCGTGGTCGGCGTGGGAGTTGGCGCTGCCGTCGACAGGATCTGGTTCAGGATGAGGCCACGCTCCACCATGAACCACGCCTTGACTTGCTCATCCATCGCCGACATGTCCGCCCTCCCCCCCATCAGGAATGTCAGGTCGGTGTTCCTCTTCTTCGCGACGACATTGGTCCAGAGCAGGTTGAGCTTGACGACGCTGTTCGCCATCAACGCCGACCATCGAGCCGCGGTTTACTCTTCCCTCTAGGTGGCGCGGGTCGTGGCATCGGCGATGCAGTGTTCGATGGACTCTTGCAGACGCGCGGTAGCCGGCGCCGGGCGTTTGCCGCCTTGGCTCCTTTGTTGCCGTCTGGGCACCACGCCGGGCGCGGGCGCGTCCGGCTTGTACGTCCCTTGGCCTTGGCGAGGGTGCGCCACACATCCGCCCACTTCTCGCAGTTCTCAATCCGGGAGAACACGTGGAGGTACTTGAAATCTTGGTCGGAGCTGCTGTCCTGGCGATACATGGCGAACATCTGGACCATCTGGGCCGAGGAACAGGTGAGGCTAGCGATGCACACGACGAAAAATGGCGCGAGAGACCGGTGGCGTCATACCTGACTCTCGTAGCTGGCGCCGCTCTCCGGGCGAGCCACGACCTCATCGACGATCCCATGCCATTTGTTGCACGTCGTTTGGATGAGCGCCCAATTGTTGGACATGGCCTTGGAGCTGTGGTCCATGTGGACACCGGAGAAGTACGGGTCGACAAACTTGCGCTCATCGAACTCCACCTTGATGTGTTCCCAGTACGTGTCGGCGGTCTGGTTCGTGCCGGTGGTCGGGTCGAGGAAGACGATCTTCCACGCTTCGGCGAGGCACTCGTATTCTTGGGCTGCCCACTTGACACGCAGCTCGCCGGTCCTGGCCACCCGCCTCTTCTTTTTTTTTCATCACAGGAGCAGGCGCCGGCTCCTCCTCCTCCTCCTCGTCCTTCTCCTCCTCCTCTGGCTCCTCTTCATCGTAGTCGAGCCCGTCATCCATGCCGCCGTCAAGGTCGACTGTATCTTCTTGGGCGTAGAACCCAGGAGGGAGGGGGGGGGGGGGGGCGGTGGCGACCGAGCCGGACGCGATGATGTCGTCCATGTCAGCCTCCGTGCCGTCGCTGTTGCCAAGATGTGACAATGATTCTTGCGAGAAGGGCAACGTGCAAGGGCGCAGAGGTGGCGTGGGAGAGGACGCGTAAGCCAACGGTGAGTAGGTGTAGGAGGAGGGAGGGGGTACTGGATGCCAGCGAACGCGAGAGAGGGCTTGCACTGGGCGGGGTGCCCATGTGGAAAGGTGACGTTCGGGTTGAACTCGCCGCGCATCGCCATCGGCGTAGCCAGGCGATGGCGTGCACCCCCAGGGTTGAGTCAATGACGAGAAGTCTGTCGGTGACCCGACGCTCTGCTGGCTCCAGGGAACGTGCGGGTCGTGGCCGCCGGGCGGATTCATCATCCCCGCGCAAGACGCCTCTGCTTGCTCCGCCGCGGCCGCAGCCACCCTGTCGTGAGTCTTCTTGGCGTTGAGCTTGTTCGGCCGATCGGTGGTGACAGACTCCCGGCGCTGAACCTCAGCCCTCTAGTCGGTGTTTGTCATGGCCGGGGGCTTGGACGGTGGCGCCCTCGGCTTCCTCTGCTTTGGCTGGGTGGTATTGGCATCGGTAGCTCGGCGAGGGGTGGCTTCTTCGGCGGCATGGCGGCCGGATGGAGGGGAGAGGGATGAGAATGGCAGGAGAAGGAGGGAATGGAGGGAAATGGAGGGGAAAAGAATGGGATCAGCGGGAAAAGGGCCTTCTCTCGCCGACAGAGCGGTCCACGTGCCTTTTTGCTTCGGCCGGCGCCCCCAGGCGATCCCCAGGGGCTTGGGTTCGGCTCGGGTTCGTCGACTGTTATTTCGGCCCAAACCGACGAGAAAGTAGACCCTGGGGGCGCGGCTGGGCCGTTTTTTGGGCGCCGGCACCAAAAAGTCGCCCTCGGGGGCCTGTTAGGGCGCGACGGGACATGCTCTTAGTCCTCTGTCCCCAAATAATGAACTATGTATTTCCAATATGTATGTAATCTTGTTTTATGTCAATCACTCCGAATCGGGAGCTTGCTCCTTCTTACCCGAAATGCCTATTTGGAATTTTAATAACAAGTGAACTTATTAATGCACGCACAAATTGTAGACAAAGTCACGCATGTCAATAATTTCTAAACCTCGAACTCACACTTAAAAGTTTGCGTTCAACCTCCATCCAATTTCCACTGATCGACTATTTCACTTATCACAAATCATACTTACCGAAGTAACCCGAAGTAACAAACATTTTCACCAACCTAACTTTATCTCCATATCGTTTTATTCACACCATGAATTAAGTCGTTGTACAAAAGTCCTGCAACCAATCAATGCAAGCAGAAATCGCAGACAAATTCAATATACTTGGTCCCACCGCGCAGCAAATCTAGCAGTGCGCCACGATAACCACACATGCTTTCCATCTTCACTTATAAACAGCCAAAATTATCTCACGGCCCTAGAACCCAACCCACATACCACCACTCGCCAGTCGCAACCAACCTCCCACAACCCACACAAACAAAAGAAATCTCCAAGCATATCCCCCATGCGGATCAAACCATAGTCCCGTCTAGATTCTGCTCCCTTGTAAGCAATCGGAACCAAATCCTCTAACATTGAAGGAAAGTCATGGTGCTACAGTATTTGTCTAGTGTAAAATAAAGAAAAAAAGTTAGGGACTGTTAGTAGGTAGTTAGTAGGTTGTTTACGGTTGGTATTTACTGTAGATACAAAAATAATTTAAAATTAGTTTTATTTCACTATCAAATTATTCATATGTAATTACTATAAATGTACACGGTAGATCATCAATTTACAAATTAATTTAAATTATTTTAGCCATAATCACATGGATAGAAAGAAGGAAACTTAGGGTATTATAACTTCTCTAACTTTCCTTCTCAATGTTAAAGGATCCGGTTCCGTAAGCAATCTACCTTCCATTGCCGCCGTTGCCGGATCCATCCACGGATCTGGCGAAGGAATTATAGAACGGCTCCAATTTTTAGCTAATAAGTGGATGGTGCCGAACCACACCACACTAAATATCCTCTTTCTCTGTTTCTAGAATGTTTGGAAGAAGAATAGTTCGCTCGCCCGAGAGTTATCCTGCTTCTGCTCAGATTTATCAATGGAGTCTGAGCCGGGTCTGATGTAACTCGGGGAGGAGCTGTTCATACAGGAACGAATCAATCAAGTTTTTACTAAAACAGAACTTTAGAATCAATCCGTCCGGTTAAGCATTGGGAAGCTGTAGGTGACGGAGGATTGAATTAATTAGCCACACCGACTGTACTGCTAATGTTCCCCTTGCAGCTATATTAAATGCCGAAGCAGGTATGCATTGTTGACTTATACGCCGGGGTCACGTATCAACCGGCAACAAACATTTCCTCCAAAGTTACACAGATTCCGAGATAACAGTGGGGCGGATGTGATTTCGGTAGGGCGCGTCGCCGAGTGCTCTTAGTCTGCTTCCAGTTCCCATCCTGCTTTCACACACCGGTTATCATACAAGGCTTCCTACATCAATTTGTTTTTCCGTGAGGACAAGGAAAAGTCTTGAGAGTGGTAGTAAGGCTGGTCATAGTGAAAAGCAATTTAGACTATTAACGTGCATATGTTACTGCTTTACGTTATTACCTTCATAGTTGGTAGTACTTCCTTCATTCCCTTATACAAGACCATTATAGAAAATATATTTTGCATCTATAGAAGGCCACTAACAGTAACCGACGTAAAAGTTAATGATGTTTCTCGAACTAGCAACTTGTTTAATACTTGCATGCATGTAGTTATAATGACACTGTGCTACTTCCTTTCCTTCCTTGCATGCATGCATGCTTATTAATGATCCCTTTTAACAAGAAAAAAAGTTGGCTTGCAAAGCAGTCATTAATTTTACCTTGGAACCTATAATTTGAGTTTGTGGCCTTGTATAAGGGAATGGAGGAAATAACATATGTATGGTATCATGCAAGCTTCATTTATTTAGATGTAGATTCATTTTGTTTTGGCGTGCTTTATGTTATAGTGACATATTATGTTATCACATACCGTACATCTCTTTTCTCATTAACTACGAACCACCTAAGGAAATTTTCCTGGATGTGCGCTATGTTACTAGCTACTACCTCCGTCCGGGTTTATTGGTCCCCATTGTACTTCGTGCCAAATTTTGACAATGGATTAAACTAACAAAATGTTCACGCATGTCACCAAACATTATATTTTTGAAAACTATGTTTAAATACGAATCCAATGAGATAATTTATTTTGACATGGATTAACATTTTGTTAGTTAAAACTTTAGTCAAAATTTGACACAAACTATAAAGGGGACCTATAAACCAGGACGGAGGTAGTAAGTTACTTTCACTATGGCTAGCCTAAGGTCAACTCCAACGTGCGACCCCAAACGAACGTTTGGGGCGGGCAATGGGGCATTGTCCGGTCACGCCGGAGCAAATCTGGTCGGGTCGCCCAACCGACATACCGTTTCATTTGGGTGCCCTGTTTTCAAGGAAAATTTAATAAAACTGAAATAGACCACGGCCATATCCATGCGAGCGGCCAAAATTCATGCCGAACAGAGCGCCAACCGCACGACACACATGCCAGCCTACAAAATGATCACCCCCACAGTTCACGCCGACACACTAGCCAGCGGCCAACACACTTGCCAGCACACAAAAACGGCCATAGTTCATGTCTCGTGGCCCCTAGTTCATGCCGACACACAAGCCGACATACAAAATGATGTCGCTCTTGTCCCTAGCTCAATCTTCTATATCGAGCGTCGCGTTTTGCTTCTTCTCAAACCAAGTTTGTATCTCCGGGGACATTGTGCTCAAGTCCACTGTCATGATCTCCACCTCCTTCGCCATGAGGGCGAGCGCCACCTCTGTTGCTTTGGTCTTAGCATTGGTGGCCTCAATGTCGAGATTCTTTGTTTGGACGGCCTCTTGAATCTCGAGCTTCCTTGTTTTGACAGTCTCCTCCATCTCGAGCTTCTTTGTTTGGAGTTCCATGTAGGCCTTCATTTGCTCATGTCGTCTGGGTCGAAGCCTTGGCCATGGCCCTCGGGGTGGAATACTTGGCCGTGGCCCTCGTAGATGATGTTCTCCATGAAATCGTCATAGTAGGCCGGGTCATCTTGCGTCGGTGTCGGGTTGGGCGTTTCGTCGAACAGTTTGCAGGCGCCGGGAAGGTTGGCCATAGGAATCTCTCGCGGCCCCTTCTTTTGCAGTCTAGTGGAAGACTGGCCAGAGCCAGACCCAGGCATGTTGTTGAGGTCGATGCTGGCCGCAGGAGTGGGGCTGGCCAGTGTGATCACTCTGTCGTCCGGTGACATGGAGAAGCGGGAAGCACCATGGTCGTGCATCGGATGGAGGCTGGCCATCTGCGGTGTTGTGGAGGAGCTCGGCGACTGCCCCTGTGGAGAGTGAACTGCCGACGAGCAGGTCCTTGCTGTGGCCATGGCGGTGAAGAACGACCGTCGTTGGTCAGTTGAACCCTAGCATGATCATGGCTTTTAGCGACCTGGCCTGTATGGCCTTGGCGATGAGGGCCTCATTACCCTCAACATCGGCCTTGTGGTGCACACCGGCCGCATCGACGGTGGCCTGGGAAGCTGCTTTCCTATCAGCATCTCTCGCCCTACGGCCAGCCCTCTTTGCACTTTCTTGGGCGAGCTCCTTCGGCATGAGCAGCTTCTTGGGTTTCTTCTTCTTTAGGGCCGTGGAGCGATCAGTAGCGGCTTCGTTTGGGGCAGTGGCCATGGTGGGAACGGGAGGTCCGGAGGGATTTTGGGAGAGGAGGGGCAAAGGGCATGTTTGGAATACACCATATCGTGTTACACCGAGTAACATGTTTGGAACAATTTCAACTTACTATGCCACCATATCGTGTATCAGACAAAACCCTTAATTTGAATTGAAAATTGCATGGAGCTCTAATGAAGACAACATCGATGTAACTGGTTAGAACGATCTCTTCATAATCTCTTCTTGTAAGAAAATATGTCGTCGGTGCTACTTTAGTACTCAACGACATTTTTCACTATTGTCCTATGATCAACATGTTGATCACTTTGATGTCCATACCATGGAATACATGATTAATCAGAACACAAAAGTGTGTGGAATCTCCATCACATATTTTTCTCATCAGTGTTTTAGGACACAGAGTCTTGGTAAATTTTTTTCCATGTGACTTCGGCAAGAAACACTCCTTGGCGTTCTCATGCTAAACCGTTTTAGAATCATGTCAATATGTATTTTGGCTTAGCCCTATTAGGCAATTCTATCACCATATATAATTCTGCTAATACTGAGGCTACCTAGCCCAAGCACTTCATCAAAAAACTATCACTACTAGGGAAAAGCCTAGCAGTAGCGCGGGTTATATGCTTATCAGTAGCGCGGGTGGCCGCACTACTGATACGACACTACAACTAATGCTTATCAGTAGCATGGCCTGACCAGCGCTACTGCTAACTAGGGATAGCAATAGCGTTTGTCTGTAACACGTGCTGCTGATAATAGCTGCAACGCCCTTGTGCAAAGAGCGATACTGCTAAGAGCACGCTGGTGCTAATGCCATACCCCGCGCTACTGTTATTAGTTTTTGAATTTTTTTTCTTCTCCATATTTTGTGCTGTTGAATTTTGTTTTGGACTTTATACAATAATCTCTAGCATATCATACACATACAAATGCAATCATAGCATATACACAGCGATACAAGGTGGTGATCATCATAATCATCATCCAACAGGAAGTGGTCTCTCGTTATCATTTTGAAAATAGCGATACAAGTCTCGAATACTTGCAACTACATCGTCTTCCATCGAAACAATGATATATGCAAGAAGAGCTATCACTATGAGTGCGAGCGGAACTATGCAGTACATGATGCGGCCGTTACGAGTCCTCTCTCGCGCTAGGGTGAACCTCAAGTAACTACCTTTTGCTTCTTGTGTGCTTTTGAAGCCTTTATGGCTGGCGCCTGAGAATCCATTCACTTGAGCCTAACACTTATGCCACTCGTTGTACACGCCCGGAACCTTCCCTTTGTTCACGACATAGCACTGCCACCTCGCCATCAAGAAGCTAGGTACCCGTTAGAGATGCATCTTCATCAGGAGAATGTACAATAATATGCAACAAAATATACTAGAGCAACACGAAAAAGAAAGGGTTAGCAACTGGATGCAACATACAGTACGCAAACTAATTAACTAGAGGTACGCAGGTCATCGTACCCAAACTAACAAAGTAGCGTTTGATGACCCACAAGTGTAGGTGTTAAATCGTCGTCCTTTCGATAAGTAAGAGTGTCGAACCCAACGAGGAGAAGAAGGAAATGACAAGCAGTTTTCAGTAAGGTATTCTCTGCAAGCACTGAAATTGTAGGTAACAGATAGTTTTGTGATACGGTGTGACGCCCCCGATTCAATCGTACACTAATCATGCACGCAAACGTGTACGATCAAGATCAGGGACTCACGGGAAGATATCACAACACAACTCTAAAACATAAATAAGTCATACAAGCATCATAATACAAGCCAGGGGCCTTGAGGGCTCGAATACAAGTGCTCGATCATAGACGAGTGAGCGGAAGTAACAATATCTGAGTACAGACATAAGTTAAACAAGTCGCCATAAGATGGCTAGCACAAACTGGATACAGATCGAAAGAGGCGCATGCCTCCTGCCTGGGATCCTCCTAAACTACTCCTGGTCGTCGGCGGGCTGAACGTAGTAGTAGGCACCTCTAGTGTAGTAGTCATCGTCGACGGTGGCGTCCGGCTCCCGGGCTCCAATGTCTGGTTGCGGCATCCAAGAAGAAGAGGGAAACGGGGGAAAAGGGGAGAAAGCAACCGTGAGCACTCATCCAAAGTACTCGCAAGCAAGGAGCTACACTACATATGCATGGGTATATGTGTAAAGGGCCATATCGGTGGACTGAACTGCAGAATGCCAGAATAAGAGGGGGATAGCTAATCCTGTCGAAGACTACGCTTCTGGCAGCCTCCGTCTTGCAGCATGTAGAAGAGAGTAGATTGAAGTCCTCCAAGTAGCATCGCATAGCATAATCCTACCCGGCGATCCTCCCCTCGTCGCCCTGTGGAAAAGCGATCACCGGGTTGTCTGTGTAACTTGTCTAGGTGTGTTTTATTAAGTATCTGGTTCTAGTTGTCATAAGGTCAAGGTACAACTCCGGGTCGTCCTTTTACCGAGGGACACGGCTATTCGAATAGATAAACTTCCCTTCAGGGGTGCACCACATAACCCAACACGCTCGATCCCATTTGGTCGCACACACTTTCCTGGGTCTTGCCCGGCCTCGGAAGATCAACACATCGTAGCCCCACCTAGGCACAACAGAGAGGTCAGCACGCCGGTCTAACTCCTATGGCGTAGGGGTCTGGGCCCATCGCCCATTGCACACCTGCATGTTGCATGGGCGGCCGAAAGCAGAACTAGCCCCCTTAATACAAGAGCAGGCTTACGTTCCAATCCGGCGCACGCTGCTCAGTCGCTGACGTCTAGAAGGCTCCGGCTGATACCACGACATCGAGTGCCCATATCTTTCCCGCGTAGTTGGTTAGTGCATATAGGCCAGTGGCCAGACTCAGATCAAATACCAAGATCTCGTTAAGCATTTTATTATGAAGCAACCGCGAGCGCCGACCAGGGCCAGGCCCACCTCTCACCTAGGCGTTCTGAACCTGCCATGTCGCTCCGCCACAAAGATCCACACAGAGGGCTGTCGGGACAAAGGTCCTTTCAGCCCCCAATCCGTGAATCACTCGCAGGTACTCTTCGAGCCAACCCCACTTTAGTCACCATCTGTATAGTATGTATATATGTATAGTATATACCCATGATCACCTCCCGAGTGATCACGGTCCAATAGTATAGCAAGGCAGACTGACAAGAATGTAGGGCCAATGATGATAAACTAGCATCCTATACTAAGCATTTAGGATTGCGGGTAAGGTATCAATGACTGTAGCAACAATGACAGGCTATGCAACAGAATAGGAGTAACCGAACAGTAACATGCTACACTACTCTAATGCAAGCAGTATAGAGAAGAATAGGCGATATCTGGTGATCAAGGGGGGGGGGCTTGCCTAGTTGCTCTGGCAAGAAGGAGGGGTCGTCAACTCCATAGTCGAACTGGGCAGCAGCAGCGTCGGCCTCGTAGTCTACCGGAGAGAATAGGGGGAAGAAACAATAAATACCATGCAAACAGATGCATATCGATGCATGACATGACAAGTAACGATGCTAGGTGTGCCCAATCGCGGTAGTAGGTGATACCAACGAAGGGGGAAAACATCCGAGAAAGTATTCCCGGTGTTTCGCGTTTTCGGACAGATGACCGGAGGTGAAATGGTGAAGGTTCACTATGCTAGGGACGCGTGGCGGACGAACGGGCTGCATATCTGGATTCGTCTCGTTGTTCTGAGCAACTTTCATGTACCAAGTTTTTTCATCAGAGCTACGGTTTATTTTATACTAAATTTTAAAAGATTTAATCATATTTAGAATTTATTTAATTATTCTAAATCAACATTATCCAGAATAGTGTATGCTGACGTCAGCATGACGTCAGCAGTCAACAGGGCGTTGATTGGGTCAAACTGACGTGTGGGGGCCGCATGTCATTGTCTGGACATGCTAATCAGGGTTTAATTAAGTAACTAGTGATTAAATTAAATTAATCAGGATTAATTAAGTTAATTAATTCTTTAATTAATTAACTAATATTTTAATAATTATTATTTATCTACTATTTTCTTTTACATTTTCTGTAAAAATGTTCTGTGGGCTGGGCCCCACATGTCATTGGCCCTAAGGGCCATAGTGGGTTCGGGTGTGCGGTTAACAGGCATAGCCCGAACGGGTGCATGCCCGAGGGGCGCTGGGCACGCACGGCGCACGCCGGCGCCGACGGCCAGGGCTAGGGGAGGCGGCAGAGGGGTGACCGAGGCGGACAGTGGCGGCACAGGCAGAGGCGGGGTCGCACACAGGACGGAGGCAAGGCGCGGGTCAGGGGGGGGTGAGGGAGTGGTCCGCCGACTGCGAGCGAGGCAGTGATAGCAGAGGACAGGGCCAACGGCAACGCACAGGGCGACGCGTCGGCGTGGCCGCGGGACAGGCGTAGCAGCGGCAGTGCACCGCGGAGCGGTTCGATGCGGGGACAGTTGGTGCGGTGTGCACGCGCTGGAGCCAAGAGGAGCGGTGACCATGACGGGACAGCGCGGGCGCGTGGCCACGCACGGGCGAGGGGCGACGGCGCGTGAGCGTGTGCGCGTGCCGAGAACAGCGACCGCGACGACGGGGAGAGAGGAAGAGGCCAGGGGCCTCATCGGGGTTCGTAGGGACGGGGAAACGGTGCGCGGGGAGCGACTTGGGGAGGAGGACGAGGACGACGGGGCGGAGCGGAAGCAGGCCGGCGAGGGGGTCCGGGCGGCAATGGACGATCCGGCCGGCGGCGTCGGCGGTCTCCAGGGTCGGGGGGGGGGGGGGGGCGAGCGCCCCCGATCCAGATCGGGTCATGGGGTGGGGAGAGGAGCGAGTGGGGGAGTGGTGTGCGTGGGGGCTAGGGTTCGGTTGCTCGAGGGGATAAGGTGGGACGGGATGGGCCTCCCGGTGGCCTGATGGCTAGCTGGGTCGAGGCCCAGCGAGGGAGGGGGGTTTTCTCTTTTGCTTTAGTTTAGTTACTGTTTTCTATTTTCTATTTTCTTTTGTTTCTTCTTTTCTGTTTTATTAAATTCTTTTGTTTTTATGAAATACCCAAGTTGTACCTAAAATATTATGAATACTTATGCCACTACCATAATTAACATGGCACCTAATACAAAATAGTTTGTAATTGTTTATTATTTTATAATCATTTAACTAATTGTTTTTGCTGTCATTTCTATTACTTTAGTGCATTTAAACATTTTATTAAAAGATAATTTATCCACCAATATTTACTAAGGATTATTTGACACATTAGGAACAATTTAGTTTTGACTTTTGAAAACTTTAATTGTTTAACTTAAATTCAAATTTTGAATATGAATCGTTTCGAACTAACGCGAGATTATCAACAGTAATCCGAGGTGACGTGGCATCGTTAACGTGGGGTTACTGTAGCCTAATTATCCGGGCGTCACAAATCTCCTCCAGTATAAGAAATCTCGTCCCGAGATTTAAGAGGGGGACTAGGGTTGGAGGTCTGGTTACGAAATCCTAACGAATCTTCTCGTCTTTGGTTGCTCTTGTCGAAGAGGTGGATCCATTACGTTGAAGTCTTTATTTCTCTGCTCCAGGTCATCATGATGAAGTCGACATCCTTTCTTCGGGATCTCCGTCGTACTTACCAAAAAATAAGGGGGTATACCAGAAGAATGGAACTCTGCACGGTTGTTTATCTGGTAGATAATCATTAGGGAAGGTGGCGAAAAGTAACTCTCAAATTAAAACATAAGAAATTATCGAGAGCAAAGCAAGAAGGTGCAATAAGAGTTTCAATCGGATAGGCAATCATTCGTTGCGTGAAACAGAGTGTGAAAGGGGCTCAGAGCAACTGGAATAAGTATTGTGTTCGATACCAGAATTGATCACTAGGACGGTGGCTTGAGAATTCCATACAAAACAACGCGCAAGGGATAACTTCGAAACAAGGATGTACAAGAGAGTTAGGTTTCGATCCAGTGGACCTGGGGGTTATGGGCCCACCATGTGGGTTGAAAGTAGGAAGGGTGGTGACATCTTGCACAGCCGCGACAGGGAGGCATGTCAGTGGATAGCTTGTCAGCTATGTCCGCAACAATGTCGGTACCAAGGACGAGAAACAAAGAGAACCATTTTCCTGGTCGTTGAACGAGACGAACCAATTGGCAAAGTTATCACCCATCGATGGTTACCGGAATGTCATCAACAATAGTAACAGGGTCTTACAGACAGAGTGGTACAACAAGGTGTCTACCTAAGCAGGGAATTATCTCTTCTCAGTTAAGTCAGAATCAGGAAAGGTTAAACAAAAGAATGGAAAGGAAAACGTGATTATCAGATTAAACAGAACAATGGAAAGGAAAATTGTGATTACACACAATTATTAGGAGTATATCCTTCCCAAGGTCAAACAGAGCATGATATCCATGACATGATATAATTGTAGAGAACCCATTAGGAAAGGGGAGAGAAATTTCATGACATTACCCATACAACGATGTTTGGATAATTGAGCAAGAAACATTTAGCATTCGGCTTCAAATGTTCTTATTGAAAATCGAAGTACCATAGACATGCTTCGAAATAGCATTGACATGGTCATCAGGTGAAGATCAGACTTTGGAAACACAAATGATCCATCAGGAATAACTTATAGAATAAGTCTTACGATTTCCTCATGGAAGAATAGTTATCCTTGAAAAAGAAATTATAATGATAGGTCCTCCAGTCAGGGGGCTAGGCATGACATCATAATACTGGGTATTCAAAGGACCAACATCATAACTCCTGGAAAGTTGTCCCAACCATCATATCTGACCGAGATTCAGATCCGATTGGTGTCATGATACCTTAGACTCAGGATGTCCGAGAAGAAAAGATGCAACACAAATCGACGAAATGACATTGGAAGATTCTCAGGAAATGAACTAGGGGAGAGGGTTCCTGAAACAATAGTTCATTATTTAACCAAGGATGGGATGAGGAGGTGGCTAATGGGCTCAACGACAATTCACCGAGAATTCCATACGGGTGGATTTCCACAATTATGTGAACAAGGAGATAACATTTGTCATATCCAATGATATGATGATGGATGCTCAGGAAAAAAATCATACACAATTAAACATTGGTTGAAAGGTGGACCCAATATATGGGCTTAGGTAGCAAGATCAATGTTAGAAGGGTGATTCCATAACCAATAGTCTAAGAATCAAGCTATCAACCATTAACTTCAAGCAATAGGGTCGCTAGATGTTTTGGAATTACACATCACAGTTAAATGGCTGGTATCCCGGTTAGAAACAACACGGGGACCAAGATATGAACGGAGATGGCGAGAAGTATTACTATACCAAGAATTCTTCAGAGGTGGTGAAATTCTCACGACATTCCTGACGTAAAAGATGGTAATACTCCAAGGTAAAGAAGAATAAATGCTTGATAGCAAGGAACTCAAGGTATAACACAAAACACGAACAAGTTTGTGTTGGAGGTAAGGCAATAAAGTGGTCGATGACAACACAAATCATCGAGGGTAAGGATGGTATTTCTCATCATGAATTCAATTGATATCCTGGAAGAGCTCAGAATGTTGATGATGATCATGACACATTTGTCGAGAGATTTCACGGAGGTGTAGTCGATCGGCGATGACATCAAGTCAAAGGACCGATGAAGCGAAAGGTTATTGGAACCACGAGTACGACACAAACTCACATTCAAGCTTGCTGTTCAAGGCGAAATGATATGACGAGGAAAATCAACATAAGCTTAGCTCATCGTCAAAAGTGGTGCTCTGGGAATAAGGACCAGGTAGCATAGTTAAAAAGTTGCACAATAAGGATATAGCCGATCAGGCTAGGAATGACTTGAAGGATTATTAAACTCATAAGCAACGAAAATTACTTAGTATTGAATCAGAGTGCGGAATCATTTCACTTACCGGTGCTTGGAATCGACGAGAATAATAGTTGACAAAGATCTCATAAGAAGTTATGTAGTTCCGCGATATTCTCGAGATACCAGAGGGTATACTCAAAGGTAGAGCAGAATAGAGGTTGGATAGGTGTAATGATCTGCAGAAGACAAGTACTTCAACTTGTCCGAGAAAAGGAATCAAAGAATATCAATATGGCCGGAACCAAGATTGCAAAAGACTAGATCCCAGATATAAGATGAACTTATACCAAGGGAATAATTAATTTAAGAGTAGCTTCCATGATAGGATCTACATCGTGTCCATGGGCATGAACACAAAGTGCAAGGTCGACTCCCACTTCTTCGATGCATAACCTTTCATTCACTGCTCTAGATAAAAATGATTTCAGTGTCAAAACCTACCTGGTGAATTACCAGAGGAGTATGACCCGTGAAAACTTTCGAGTTCACACAGATTAAGGAAGGCATAGGTTCAACCCATCGGGGCTTCTTAGAACATATACCATGAACTTCAGGAGTAAATAACACAAGCTCAAAAGTAGATCATGGTTGACAAAAGTAGAGGATACAATTTACCAAAGGTATTATGTATCGAGTAAGGAACTCATAACAATTTTGGTTGTGAAGGACATTCTCGGATAATAACCTAGTAAAGGGGTATGGCGGTCCACAACGGGGCTGATGTGAGTATCGGTACTCAATCAGAGGAAGAAGGAATGCCAAGGCATCAGATTGTAGAAACAACTTACTAATTCAAAGCTTAATGCAAAGAATTTTATGATTTCCAAAATAAGGGATCAGAAGCAATCGTTCTGATCAAAAATGAATAAGGTCGATAGACCTAGAAGCACAACCGATCAAGGCATTGATTGGTCTAAAACCAGCTCATGTTTAAAATGACATATGAGCCGGAAGAATGTCTATGATCTGATTAAGGATTGCGAGCATTCGCAAAATAATAAATCAAGGGGATCGAAATTATAGTAACAAAGGATGTCAATGGAGATTGCTAGAAATATGGAATTAACCATAGTACCGAAAGGCAAGGAATTCAGGAGCAATAGGCTCCTAAGGATTTTTAGAAAACTGAATAGTATCCTAAAGAATTTTGTGAAACACAAAAACAACTAGGAATGAAGATATTCTCGATAAGTGTGAGAATTTATGCATCGGTGTAATCATGCAGAAAAGAGCTGCAAGGCAATAAGCACGAAGGATTCTCGGAATAGCGGGAAGTAGTTCAGGGTATCTTGTAGTAACAAGACTAATCGAGAATGACGGTAAGGGTGGCAAGTATAAGTAGTTATCCATAGGGATGTCTTGGTGGTAGGGTTGCAAACCCGATGAGGACAAGTTCTCGAAAGAACATCACAGAGTATCTTCAAAATTTTCTGGTGCAGCAGGCGATCATCTGGAGTGAGGGGCTCTCCGGGAGAACTATTTTCGAGAACCTAAAGTTAGTCTTTTTTAGCAAAATCATTTAACCCGAATTAGAGAAGAGATAAGAGTCCCAGAGTAAAGACAAGGAATAAAAGATCCTAATACCACCCAATGGCGACGTGGGCCCATGGGCCGCACAACCATGTTAGTAAAACAATTTTGTAATATCTAGACTCGACTTCGGCCAAGGAGTGTGGAAGGGGGATACCTATAGGCAGTCGGCTCTGATACCAACTTGTGACGCTCCCGATTCAATCATACACTAATCATGCACGCAAACGTGTATGATCAAGATCAGGGACTCATGGGAAGATATCACAACACAACTCTAAAACATAAATAAGTCATACATGCATCATAATACAAGCCAGTGGCCTCGAGGGCTCGAATACAAGTGCTCGATCATAGACGAGTCAGCGGAAGCAACAATATCTGAGTACAGACATAAGTTAAACAAGTCGCCATAAGATGGCTAGCACAAACTGGATACAGATCGAAAGAGGCGCAGGCCTCCTGCCTGGGATCCTCCTAAACTACTCCTGGTCGTCGGCGGGCTGAACGTAGTAGTAGGCACCTCCAGTGTAGTAGTCGTCGTCGACAGTGGCGTCTGGCTCCTGGGCTCCAATGTCTGGTTGCGGCATCCGAGAAGAAGAGGAAAATGGGGGAAAAGGGGAGAAAGCAACCGTGAGTACTCATCCAAAGTACTCGCAAGCAAGGAGCTACACTACATATGCATGGGTATATGTGTAAAGGGCCATATCGGTGTACTGAACCGCAGAATGCCAGAATAAGAGGGGGATAGCTAATCCTGTCAATGTCTACGCTTCTGGCAGCCTTCGTCTTGCAGCATGTAGAAGAGAGTAGATTGAAGTCCTCCAAGTAGCATCACATAGCATAATCCTACCCGGCGATCCTCCCCTCATCGCCCTGTGGAAAAGTAATCACCGGGTTGTCTGTGGAACTTGTCTGGATGTGTTTTATTAAGTATCCGGTTCTAGTTGTCATAAGGTCAAGGTACAACTCCGGGTCGTCCTTTTACCGAGGGACACAGCTATTCGAATAGATAAACTTCCCTGGAGGGGTGCACCACATAACCCAACACGCTTGATCCCATATGGCCGCACACACTTTCATGGGTCATGCCCGGCCTCGGAAGATCAACACGTCGCAGCCCCACCGAGGCACAACAGATAGGTCGGCACGCCGGTCTAACTCCTATGGCACAGGGGTATGGGCCCGTCGCCCATTGCACACCTGCATGTTGCGTGGGCGGCCGAAAGCAGAACTAGCCCCCTTAATACAAGAGAAGGCTTACGTTCCAATCCGGCGTGCGCCGCTCAGTCGCTGATGTCTAGAAGGCTTCGGCTGATACCACGACGTCGAGTGCCCATATCTTTCCCGCGTAGTTGGTTAGTGCGTATAGGCCAGTGACCAGACTCAGATCAAATACCAAGATCTCGGTAAGCGTGTTATTATCAAGCAACCGCGAACGCCGATCAGGGCCAGGCCCAGCTCTCACCTAGGCGGTCTCAACCTGCCCTGTCGCTCCGCCACAAAGATCCACACAGAGGGTCGTCGGGACAAAGGTCCTTTCAGCCCCCAATCCGTGAATCACTCGCGGGTACTCTTCGAGCCAACCCGACTTTAGTCACCATCTGCATAGTATGTATATATGTATAGTATATACCTGTGATCACCTCCCTTGTGATCACGGCCCAATAGTATAGCAAGGTAGACTGACAAGAATGTAGGGCCAATGATGATAAACTAGCATCCTATACTCAGCATTTAGGATTGCGGGTAAGGTATCAATGACTGTAGCAAAAATGATAGGCTATGCAACAGAATAGGAGTAACTGAACAGTAAAATGCTATAGTACTGTAATGCAAGCAGTATAGAGAAGAATATGCGATATCTGGTGATCAAGGGGGGAGGGGGGCTTGCCTGGTTGCTCTGGCAAGAAGGAGGGGTCGTCAACTCTGTAGTCAAACTGGGCAGCAGCAGCGTCGGCCTCGTAGTCTACCGGAGAGAAGAGGGGGAAGAAACAATGAATACCATGCAAAGAGATGCATATCGATGCATGACATGACAAGTAACGATGCTAGGTGTGCCCAATCGCGGTAGTAGGTGATACCGACAAAGGGGGAAAACTTCCGGGAAAGTATTCCCGGTGTTTCGCATTTTCGGACAGATGAACCGGAGGTGAAATGTTCCAGGTTCACTATGCTAGGGACGCGTGGCGGACGAACGGGCTGCGTATCTAGATTCGTCTCGTTGTTCTGAGCAACTTTCAAGTACCAAGTTTTTCCATCCGAGCTACGATTTATTTTATATTAATTTTAAAAGATTTAATCATTTTTAGATTTTATTTAATTATTCTAAATCAACATCATGACGTCAGCAGTCAACAGGGCGTTGACTGGGTCAAACTGACCTGTGGGGGCCGCATGTCATTGACTGAACAGGCTAATAGGGGTTTAATTAAGTAACTAGTGATTAAATTAATTTAATCATGATTAATTAAGTTAATTAATTCTTTAATTAATTAATTAATATTTTAATAATTATTATTTATCTACTATTTTCTTTTACATGTTCTGTTAAAACGTTCTGTGGGCTGGGCCCCACATGTCATTGGCCCTAAGGGCCATAGTGGGTTCGGGTGTGCGGTTAACGGGCATAGCCCGAACGGGTGCATGCCCGAGGGGAGCTGGGCACGCACGGTGCACTCCGGCACCGGCGGACAGGGCTAGGGGAGGTGGCAGAGGGGTGACCGCGGCGGGCAGTGGCGGCACAGGCAGAGGCGGGGCCGCACACATGACGGAGGCAAGGTGCGGGTCAGGGGGGTGAGGGAGTGGACCACCGACTGCGAGCGAGGCGGCGATAGCAGAGGACGGGGCCGACGGTAGTGCACAGGGCGACGAGTCAGCATGGCCACGGGACGGGCGTAGCAGCAGCAGTGCACCGCGGAGCGGTTCGGCGCGGGGACGGTTGGTGCGGTGTGCACGCGCTAGAGCCAAGAGGGGCGGTGACCACGACGGGATAGCGCGGGTGCATGGCCACGCACGGGGAGGGGCGACGACGCGTGAGCATGTGCGCGTGCCGAGAATGGCGACCGCGACAACGGGGAGAGAGGGAGAGGCCAGGGGCCTCACCGGGGTTCGTAGGGACGGGGCAACGGTGCGCGGGGAGCGACTTGGGCAGGAGGACGAGGACGATGGGGCGGAGCGGAAGCAGGTCAGCGAGGGGGTCCGGGCGGCGATGGACGATCCGGCCGGCGGCGTCGGCGGTCTCCAGGGTTGGGGGGGGGGGGCGGCGAGCGCCCCCGATCCAGATCGGGTCGTGGGGTGGGGAGAGGAGCGAGTGGGGGAGTGGTGTGCGTGGGGGCTAGGGTTCGGTTGCTCGAGGGGATAAGGTGGGACGGGATGGGCCTCCCGGTGGCCTGATGGCTAGCAGGGTCGAGGCCCAGCGAGGGAGGGGGGGTTTTCTCTTTTTCTTTAGTTTAGTTACTGTTTTCTATTTTCTATTTTCTTCTATTTCTTCTTTTCTGTTTTATTAAATTCTTTTGTTTTTATGAAATACCCAAGTTGTACCTAAAATATTATTAATACTTATGCCACTACCATAATTAACTTGGCACCTAATACAAAATAGTTTGTAATTGTTTATTATTTTATAATCATTTAACTAATTGTTTTTGCCATCATTTCTATTACTTTAGTGCATTTAAGCATTTTATTAAAAGATAATTTATCCACCAATATTTACTAAGGATTATTTGACACATTAGGAACAATTTAGTTTTGACTTTTGAAGACTTTATTTGTTTAACTTAAATTCAAATTTTGAATATGAATCATTTCGAACTAACGCGAGATTATCAACAGTAATCCGAGGTGACGTGGCATCGTTAACGTGGGGTTACTGTAGCCTAATTATCCGGGCGTCACAAATCTCCTCCACTACAAGAAATCTGTCCCGAGATTTAAGAGGGGGACTAGGGTTGGAGGTCTGGTTACGAAATCCTAACGAATCTTCTCGTCTTTGGTTACTCTTGTCAAAGAGGTGGATCCATTATGTTGAAGTCTTTATTTCTCTGCTCCAGGTCATCATGATGAAGTCGACATCCTTTCTTTGGGATCTCCGTCGTACTTACGAAAAAAATAAGGGGGTATACCAGAAGAATGGAACTCTGCATGGTTGTTTATCTGGTAGATAATCATTAGGGAAGGTGGCGAAAAGTAACTCTCGAATTGAAACTTAAGAAATTATCGAGAGCAAAGCAAGAAGGTGCAATAAGAGTTTCAATCGGATAGGCAATCATTCGTTGCCTGAAACAGAGTGTGAAAGGGGTTTAGAGCAACTGGAATAAGTATTGTGTTCGATACGACAATTGATCACTAGGACGGTGGCTTGAGAATTCCATACGAAACGATGCGCAAGGGATAACTTCGAAACAAGGATGTACAAGAGAGTCAGGTTTCGATCCAGTGGACCTGGGGGTTATGGGCCCACCATGTGGGTTGAAAGTAGGAAGGGTGGTGACATCTTGCACAGCCGCGACAGGGAGGCATGTCAGTGGATAGCTTGTCAGCTATGTCCGCAACAATGTCAGTACCAAGGACGAGAAACAAAGAGAACCATTTTCCTGCTCGTTGAACGAGGCGTACCAATTGGAAAAGTTATCACCCATCGGTGGTTACCAGAATGTCATAACCAATAGTAGCAGGGTCTTACGGACAGAGTGGTACAACAAGGTGCCTACCTAAGCAGGGAATTATCTATTCTCAGTTAAGTCAGAATCAGGAAAGGTTAAACAAAAGAATGGAAAGGAAAACGTGATTATCAGATTAAACAGAACAATGCAAAGGAAAATTGTGATTACACACAATTATTAGGAGTATATCCTTCCCAAGGTCAAACAGAGCATGATATCCATGACAGGATATAATTGTAGAGAACCCTTTAGGAAAGGGGAGAGAAATTTCATGACATTACCCATGCAGCGGTGTTTGGATAATTGAGCAAGAAACATTTAGCATTGGGCTTCAAATGTTCTTGTTGAAAATCGGAGTACCATAGACATGCTTCTAAATAGCATTGACATGGTCATCAGGTGAAGATCAGACTTTGGAAACACAAATGATCCATCAGGAATAACTTATAGAATAAGTCTTACGATTTCCTCATGGAAGAATAGTTATCCTTGAAAAAGAAATTATAATGATAGGTCCTCCAGCCAGGGGGGCTAGGCATGATATCATAATACTGGGTCATCAAAGGACCAACATCATAACTCCTGGAAAGTTGTCCCAACCATCATATCTGACCGAGATTCAGATCCGATTGGTGTCATGATACCTCAGACTCAGGATGTTCGAGAAGAAAAGATGCAACACAAATCGACGAAATGACATTGCAAGATTCTCAGGAAATGAACCAGGGGAGCGGGTTCCTGAAACAATAGTTCATTATTTAACCAAGGATGGGATGAGGAGGTGGCTAATGGGCTCACCGACAATTCACAGAGAATTCCAAACGGGTGGATTTCCACAATTATGTGAACAAGGAGATAACATTTTGTCATATCCAATGATATGATGATGTATGCTCACGAAAAAAAATCATACACAATTAAATATTGGTTGAAAGGTGCACCCGATCTATGGGCTTAGGTAGCAAGATCAATGTTAGAAGGGTGATTCGATAACCAATAGTCTAAGAATCAAGCTATCAACAATTAACTTCAAGCAATAGGGTTGCTAGATGTTTTGGAATTACACATCACAGTTAAATGGCTGGTATCCCGGTTAGAAACAACACGGGGACCAAGATATGAACGGAGATGGCGAGAAGTATTACTATACCAAGAATTCTTAAGAGGTGGTGAAATTCTCACGACATTCCTGACATAAAAGATGGTAATACTCCAAGGTAAAGAAGAACAAATGCTTGATAGCAAGGAACTCAAGGTATAACACAAAACACGAACAAGTTTGTGTTGAAGGTAAGGCAATAAAGTGGTCGATGACAACACAAATCATTGAGGGCAAGGATGGTATTTCTCATCATGAATTCAATTGATATCCAGGAAGAGCTCAGAATGTTGATGATGATCATGACACATTTGTCAAGAGATTTCACGGAGGTGTAATCAATCGGTGATGACATCAAGTCAAAGGACTGATGAAGTGAAAGGTTATTGGAACCACGAGTACGACACAAACTCAAATTCAAGCTTGCTGTTCAAGGCGAAATGATATGACGAGGAAAATCGACGTAAGCTTAGCTCATCATCAAAAGTGGTGCTCTGGGAATAAGGACCAGGTAGCATAGTTAAAAAGTTGCACAATAAGGATATAGCCGATCAGGCTAGGAATGACTTGAAGGATTATTAAACTCATAAGCACCGAAAATTACATAGTATTGAATCAGAGTGCGGAATCATTTCACTTGTCGGTGCTCTCGAGTGACTAATAACTCAAAACCCGGGGGAAAATTGGAATCGACGAGAATAATAGTTGACGAAGAACTCATAAGAAGTTATGTAGTTCCGCAATATTCTCGAGATACCAGAGGGTATACTCAAAGGTAGAGCAGAATAGAGGTTGGATAGGTGTAATGATCTGCAGAAGACAAGTACTTCAACTTGTCCGAGAAAAGGAATCAAAGAATATCAATATGGCCGGAACCAAGATTGCAAAAGACTAGATCCCAGATATAAGATGAACATATACCAAGGGAATAATTAATTTAAGAGTAGCTTCCATGATAGGATCTACATCGTGTCCATGGGCATGAACACAAAGTTCAAGGTCGACTCCCACTTCTTCAACGCATAACCTTTCATTCACTGCTCTAGATAAAAATGATTTCAGTGTCAAAACCTACCAAGTGAATTACCATAGGAGTATGACCCGTGAAAACTTTCAAGTTCACACAGATTACGGAAGGCATAGGTTCAACCCATCGGGGCTTCTTAGAACATATACCATGAACTTCAGGAGTAAATAACACAAGCTCAAAAGTAGAGCATGGTTGAAAAAAGTAGAGGATACAATTTACCAAAGGTATTATGTATTGAGTAAGGAACTCATAAAAATTTTGGTTGTGAAGGACATTGTCGGATAATAACCCGGTAAAGGGGTATGGCGGTCCACAACGAGGCTGATGTGAGTATCGGTACTCAATCAGGGAAGAAGGAATGCCAAGGCATCAGATTGTAGAAACAACTGACTAATTCAAAGCTTAATGCAAAGAATTTTATGATTTCCAAAATAAGGGATCAGAAGCAATCGTTCTGATCAAAAATGAATAAGGTCGATAGACCTAGAAGCACAACCGATCAAGGCATTGATTGGTCTAGAACCAGCTCATGTTTAAGATGACATCTGAGCTGGAAGAATGTATATGATCTAATTAAGGATTGCGAGCATTCGCAAAATAATAAATCAAGGGGATCGAAATGATAGTAACAAAGGATGTCAATGGAGATTGCTAGAAATATGGAATTAACCATAGTACCGAAAGGCAAGGAATTCAGGAGCAATAGGCTCCTAAGAATTTTTAGAAAACTGAATAGTATCCTAAAGAATTTTGTGAAACACAAAAACAACTAGGAATGAAGATATTCTCGATAAGTGTGAGAATTTATGCATTGGTGTAATCATGCAGAAAAGAGCTGGAAGGCAATAAGCACGAAGGTTTCTCGGAATAGCGGGAAGTAGTTCAGGGTATCTTGTAGTAACAAGACTAATCGAGAATGACGGTAAGGGTGGCAAGTATAAGTAGTTATCCATAGGGATGTCGTGGTGGTAGGGTTGCAAACCCGATGAGGTCAAGTTCTCGAAAGAACATCACAGAGTATCTTCGTAATTTTCTGGTGCAGCAGGCGATCATCTGGAGTGAGGGGCTCTCCGGGAGAACTATTTTCGAGAACCTAAAGTTAGTCTTTTTTAGGCAAATCATTTAAACCGAATTAGAGAAGAGATAAGAGTCCCAGAGTAAAGACGAGGAATAAAAGATCCTAATACCACCCAATGGCGACGTGGGCCCATGGGCCGCACAACCATGTTAGTAAAACAATTTTGTAATATCTAGACTCGACTCCGGCCAAGGAGTGTGGAAGGGGGATACCTACAGGCAGTCGGCTCTGATACCAACTTGTGACGCCCCCGATTCAATCGTACACTAATCATGCACGCAAACGTGTACGATCAAGACCAGGGACTCACGGGAAGATATCACAACACAACTCTAAAACATAAATAAGTCATACAAGCATCATAATACAAGCCAGGGGCCTCGAGGGCTCGAATACAAGTGCTCAATCATAGACGAGTCAACGGAAGCAACAATATCTGAGTACAGACATAATTTAAACAAGTCGCCATAAGATGGCTAGCACAAACTCGATACAGATCGAAAGAGGCGCAGGCCTCCTGCCTGGGATCCTCCTAAACTACTCCTGGTCGTCGGCGGGCTGAACGTAGTAGTAGGCACCTCTAGTGTAGTAGTCGTCGTCGACGGTGGCGTCTGGCTCCTGGGCTCCAACGTCTGGTTGCGGCATCCGAGAAGGAGAGGAAAATGGGGGAAAAGGGGAGAAAGCAACCGTGAGTACTCATCCAAAGTACTCGCAAGCAAGGAGCTACACTACATAGTCATGGGTATATGTGTAAAGGGCCATATCGGTGTACTGAACTACAAAATGCTAGAATAAGAGGGGGATAGCTAATCCTGTCAATGACTACACTTCTGGCAGCCTCCGTCTTGCAGCATGTAGAAGAGAGTAGATTGAAGTCCTCCAAGTAGCATCGCATAGCATAATCCTACCCTGCGATCCTCCCCTTGTCGCCCTGTGGAAAAGCGATCACCGGGTTGTCTGTGGAACTTGTCTGGGTGTGTTTTATTAAGTATCCGGTTCTAGTTGTCATAAGGTCAAGGTACAACTCCGGGTCGTCCTTTTACCGAGGGACACGACTATTCGAATAGATAAACTTCCCTGCAGGGGTGCACCACATAACCCAACACGCTTGATCCCATATGGCCGCACACACTTTCATGGGTCATGCCCGGCCTCGGAAGATCAACACGTCGCAGCCCCACCTAGGCACAACAGATAGGTCAGCACGCTGGTCTAACTCCTATGGCGCAGGGGTATGGGCCCATCGCCCATTGCACACCTGCATGTTGCGTGGGCGGCCGAAAGCAGAACTAGCCCCCTTAATACAAGAGAAGGCTTAATACAAGAGAAGGCTTGCGTGGGCGCGCCGCTCAGTCGCTGATGTCTAGAAGGCTTCGACTGATACCACGACGTCGAGTGCCCATATCTTTCCCGCGTAGTTGGTTAGTGCGTATAGGCTAGTGGCCAGACTCAGATCAAATACCAAGATCTCGTTAAGCGTGTTATTATCAAGCATCCACGAACGCCGACCAGGGCCAAGCCCACCTCTCACCTAGGCGGTCTCAACCTGCCCTATCGCTCCACCACAAAGATCCACACTGAGGGTCGTCGGGACAAAGGTCCTTTCAGCCCCCAATCCGTGAATCACTCGCGGGTACTCTTCGAGCAAACCCGACTTTAGTCAGCATCTGTATAGTATGTATATATGTATAGTATATACCCGTGATCACCTCCCGAGTGATCACGGCCCAATAGTATAGCAAGGTAGACTGACAAGAATGTAGGGCCAATGATGATAAACTAGCATCCTATACTAAGCATTTAGGATTGCGGGTAAGGTATCAATGACTGTAGCAAAAATGACAGGCTATACAACAAAATAGGAGTAACCGAACAGTAACATGCTATAGTACTCTAATGCAAGTAGTATAGAGAAGAATATGCGATATCTGGTGATCAAGGGGGGGGGGGGCTTGCCTGGTTGCTCTGGCAAGAAGGAGGGGTCGTCAACTCCGTAGTCGAACTGGGCAGCAACAGCGTCGGCCTCGTAGTCTACCGAAGAGAAGAGGGGGAAGAAACAATGAATACCATACAAACAAATGCATATCGATGCATGACATGACAAGTAACGATGCTAGGTGTGCCCAATCGCGGTAGTAGGTGATACCGACAAAGGGGGAAAACATCCGGGAAAGTATTCCCGGTGTTTCGCGTTTTCGGACAGATGAACCGGAGGTGATATGTTCCAGGTTCACTATGCTAGGGACGCGTGGCGGACGAACGGGCTGCGTATCTGGATTCGTCTCGTTGTTCTGAGCAACTTTCATGTACCAAGTTTTTCCATCCGAGCTACGGTTTATTTTATATTAATTTTAAAAGATTTGGTCATTTTTAGAATTTATTTGATTATTCTAAATCAACATTATCCAGAATAGTGTATGCTGACATCATCATGACGTCAGCAGTCAACAGGGCGTTGACTGGGTCAAACTGACCTGTGGGGGCCGCATGTCATTGACTGGACATGCTAATCAGGGTTTAATTAAGTAACTAGTGATTAAATTAATTTAATCAGGATTACTTAAGGTAATTGATTCTTTAATTAATTAATTAATATTTTAATAATTATCATCTATCTACTATTTTATTTTACATTTTTTGTTAAAACATTCTGTGGGCTGGGCCCCACATGTCATTGGCCCTAAGGGCCATAGTGGGTTCGGGTTTGCGGTTAACGGGCATAGCCCGAACGGGTGCATGCCCGAGGGGCGCTGGGCACGCACGGCGCACACCGGCGCCGGCGGACAGGGCTAGGGGATGCGGCAGAGGGGTGACCGCGGCGGGCAGTGGCGGCACAGGCAGAGGCGGGGCCGCACACATGACGGAGGCAAGGCGCGAGTCAGAGGGGTGAGGGAGTGGGCCGCTGACTGCGAGCGAGGCAGCGATAGCAGAGGACGGGGCCGACGACAGTGCATAGGGCAACGCGTCAGCATGGCCGCGGGACGGGCGTAGCAGCAGCAGTGCACCGCGGAGCGGTTCGGCACGGGGATGGTTGGTGCGGTGTGCACGCGCTGGAGCCAAGAGGGGCGGTGACCACGACGGGACAGCGCGGGCGCATGGCCACGCACGTGCGAGGGGCGACGGCGCGTGAGCGTGTGCGTGTGCCGAGAACGGCGACCTCTACAACGGGGAGAGAGGGAGAGGCCAGGGGCCTCACCGGGGTTCGTAGGGACGGGGCAACGGTGCACGGGGAGCGACCTGGGCAGGAGGACGAGGACGACGGAGCGGAGCGGAAGCAGGCCGGCGAGGGGGTCCTGGCGGCGATGGACGATCCGGCCGGCGGCGTCGGTGGTCTCCAGGGTCAGGGGGGGGGGGGGCGAGCGCCCCCGATCCAGATCGGGTCGTGGGGTGGGGAGCGGAGCGAGTGGGGGAGTGCTGTGCGTGGGGGCTAGGGTTCGGTTGCTCAAGGGGATAAGGTGGGACGGGATGGGCCTCCCGGTGGCCTGATGGCTAGCTGGGTCGAGGCCCAGCGAGGAGGGGTTTTTTCTCTTTTGCTTTAGTTTAGTTACTATTTTCTATTTTCTATTTTCTTTTATTTCTTCTTTTCTGTTTTATTAAATTCTTTTGTTTTTATGAAATACCCAAGTTGTACCTAAAATATTATTAATACTTATGCCACTACCATAATTAACTTGGCACCTAATACAAAATAGTTTCTAATTGTTTATTATTTTATAATCATTTAACTAATTGTTTTTGCTGTCATTTCTATTACTTTAGTGCATTTAAACATTTTATTAAAAGATAATTTATCCACCAATATTTACTAAGGATTATTTGACACATTAGGAACAATTTAGTTTTGACTTTTGAAAACTTTAATTGTTTAACTTAAATTCAAATTTTGAATATGAATCGTTTCGAACTAACGCGAGATTATCAACAGTAATCCGAGGTGAGTGGCATCGTTAACATGGGGTTACTGTAGCCTAATTAGCCGGGCGTCACAAACGGGTAACAAGCAATGTAAGTAAATAAGGTGCAGCAAGGTGGCTCAATCCTTTTTGTAGCAAAGGACAAGCCTGGACAAGTTCTTATAATAAGAAAAGTGCTTCCGAGGACACATGGGAATTATTGTCAAGCTAGTTTTCATCACGTTCATATGATTCACATTCATTACTTTGATACTTTGATATGTGGGTGGACCAGTGCTTGGGTACTGCCCTTTCTTGGACAAGCATCCCACTTATGATTAACCCCTATTGCAAGCATCCGCAACTACAAAAGAAGTATTAAGGTAAACCTAACCATAGCATGAAACATGTGGATCCAAATCAGCCCCTTACGAAGCAACACATAAACTAGGTTTTAAGCTTCTGTCACTCTAGCAACACATCATCTAGTTATTACTTCCCAATGCCTTCCTATAGGACCAAATAATGGCGAAGTGTCATGTAGTCGACGTTCACATAACACCACTAGAGGAGAGACAACATACATCTCATCAAAATATCGAACGAATACCAAATTCACATGACTACTAATAGCAAGACTTCACCCATATCCTCAGGAACATTCGTAGCTACTCACAAAACATATTCATGTTCATGATCAGAGGAGTATTAATATGCATTAAGGATCTGAACATATGATCTTCCACCAAATAAACCAACTAGCATCAACTACAAGGAGTAATCAACACTACTATCAACCCACAAGTACCAACCTGAGGTTTTGGTACAAAGATTGGATACAAGAGATGAACTAGGGTTTGAGAGGAGATGGTGCTGGTGAAGATGTAGATGGAGATTGACCCCCACCCGATGAGAGGATCGTTGGTGATGATGATGGTGATGATTTCCCCCTCCCGGAGGGAAGTTTCCCTGGCAGAACAGCTCCGCCGGAGCCCTAGATTGGTTCCGCCAAGGTTCCACCTCGTGGCGGCGGAGTTTCGTCCCGTAAGCTTGCTTATGATTTTTTCCAGGGTAAAAGACTTCATATAGCATAAGATGGGTACCGGAGGGTTGCCAGGTGGCCCACGAGGCAGGGGGGCGCGCCCAGGGGGGTAGGGCGCACCCCCACCCTCGTGGATGGTGGGTGGCCCCCCTCAGGTATTCCTTCCGCTGAATATTTATCATTAATTCCAAAAATGAATTTTGTGGAGTTTCAGGACTTTTTGAGCTATGCAGAATAGGTCTCTAATATTTGCTCCTTTTCCAGCCCAGAACCCAGCTGCCGGCATTCTCCCTCTTTGTGCAAACCTTGTAAAATAAGAGAGAATAGCCATAAATATTGTGACATAACGTGAAATAGCAGCCCATAATGCAGTAAATATCGATATAAAAGCATGATGGAAAATGGACGTATCAACTCCCCCAAGCTTAGACCTCGCTTGCCCTAAAGCGGAAGCCGATATCAATAAATATGTCCACATGTTTAGAGATAGAGGTGTCGATAAAAATAAAATACGGACATGAGGGCAGCATGATCATTCTTATAACAACAATATATATATATATATATATATATATATATATTGTCATACGATTTCTTATGCTCAAGTAACACTCTATTCACAATGTCAAGTATGATTCAGAAACTTCATTGAGAACTAACAAACTATAATCTCAGTCATTGAAGCAATTGCAATTTATCATAAAATAGGAAAGAGTCAACATAAGAGCTTTTCAGCAAGTCCACATACTCAACTATAATTTTGTCTTTCACAATTGCTAACACTCATGCAATACTTATGGTTATGGAGTTTTAATCGGACACAGAGAAAGATAGGGGCTTATTGTGTTGCCTCCCAACCTTTTACCTCAAGGGTAATGTCAACAAAATATTTCATGCTAACTTACATCCAATTGGATATATATATATATATATATATATATATATATATATATATATATATATATATATCAAGATCTTTCCAACACGAGGTGCTTGCCAAAGGATAAAATGAAAAAGGGAAAGGTGAAGATCACCTTGACTCTTGCATAATGTAAAATATAGGCCCTTCGCAGAGGGAAGCAGAGGTTTTCATTGCTTTTATGGTTGGATGCACGAAATCTTAATGCAAAATAACGTCACTTTATATTGCCACTTATGATATGAACCTTTATTATGCAGTCCGTCGCTTTTATTACTTCCATATCACAAGATCGTATAAAGCTTATTTTCTCCACACTAATAAGTCATACATATTTAGAGAGCAATTTTTATCGCATGCAACATGACAACTTACTTGAAGGATCTTACTCAATCCATAGGTAGGTATGGTGGACTCTCATGGCAAAAACTAGGTTTAAGGATATTTGGAAGCACAAGTAGTATCTCTACTTGGTGCAAGGAATTTGTCCAGCATGAGGGGGAAAGGCAAGCTCAACATGTTTGAATGATCCATGACAATATACTTTAACTACGATGTGAGAAAACATAACCCATTACGTTGTCTTCCTTGTCCAACATCAACTCTTTATCATGTCATACTTCAATGAGTGCTCACAATCATAAAAGATGTCCAAGATAGTATATTTGTATGTGAGAACCTCTCTTTCTTTATTACTTCCTATTAATTGCAACGATGACCAAAACTATGTTTGCCAACTCTCAACAACTTTTAAGCCTCATACCCTCTATGTGTGAAGTCATTACTATCCATAAGATCAATATGATCCCTTTTTATTTCTTTTTATTCTTTCATGCACTTAAGATCATAGTAAGATAGCAAGCCCTTGACTCAACACTATTCTTTATTATATATAGCTCACGGACTCGAATACATAGAGGGATCACAAAGCAAAACTCAAAAACTAATTCATACCAAAACTTTATTCTACTAGATCAAGATATTACCAAAAGGATCGAACTAAGTAAAACGGTAAAGATAGGAGTGTGATGGTGATACAATGCCAGGGCAACTCCCCCAAGCTTGGCAGTTGTCAAGGGGAGTGCCCATACCCATGTAATTATGTCCTCAGAGGTGGTAATGATGGAGTTGTTGATGATGTAGGCTTGTCTTCCATCTTTCAAGGCATAGGCTCACCATCATAGAAGGATGATCGAGTCTCCGGGATCCTCAAATCTGCAGCCAAACTCATCCTCTTGAATCTATATTCATACTCACAGTTTTGGTTTTGCAGGTTATAGATCTGGCTTGGAGGTGCTCGATTTTCTCATGAAGCTTGAAGATGGTCTCCTCAATGTTCTTGGCGTCCAGCTTGTGGTTGTTGGTGAACTCCGCGATTATCATCTGGTTGGCGTTCAGTCCGTGTTCCACCATCCTTGGCACTTGAAAACTTGTTGTTCCATCATCTCGAGCTTTGTCTCCACGCTCCCGGTACTCCTTGGTCCCTCCACACCGCGGATGTGTAGCACCCCCACACACATCTCAATGGTTTGAGGGTGATCCAGCACCTCCGCGAGGTAGGGGTTGATGACCCTCTCGAAAAACTTGTCCTTGGGGGCACTTGAAGATGTCATGCTGCTCTAGATCTGTCAAAAAAACAGCTCGAAACAAAGACAGAGGATTTTTGTGTGATACGATGGTCAAAGCCTTTGGGAGAGTATATAATGAATTTTTACCGACCGAAAGAAGTATCGTGCAAGAAAAGGGAGTCCGGAGAGCACACGAGGTGCCCGCGAGGCAGGGGGTGCGCCCAAGGGGTAGGGCACGCCCTCCACCTCATGGAGGCACCGTGTCCTTCCCGGACTACTTCTTATTTTCCTATTTTCTTAGATATTCCAAAACAGAGAAAAATTGCTATTAGAACTGTTTTGGAGTTGGTTTACTTACCGTACCACATATCTATTCCTTTTTGGAGTCTGAAACATTCTGGAAAGTGTCCCTTATGTACTCCTCCGGGTTACGGTTTCAATAACATTAGTTTCAACATTTATAGGATTACCTGAGATATAATGTTTGATTCTTTGACCGTTCACCACCTTCGGATTTGTGCCTTCAAAATTGTTGATTTTAATGGCACCAGAATGATAGACCTCCTCGATAACGTAAGGGCCTTCCCATTTAGAGAGAAGTTTTCCTGCAAAATATCTTAAACGAGAGTTGAATAGCAACACATAATCACCTATGTTAAACTCACGCTTTTGTATCCTTTTGTCATGCCATCTTTTAACTTTTTCTTTAAACAGTTTGGCATTCTCATAAGCCTGGTTTCTCCATTCATCAAGTGAGCTATATTACCCGTTTAGGATGTTTATGGGCTTTACTTTACACATTTATATCATTTTTGGGACTAACCTAATAACTGGAGGCCCAGCCCGTATTGCTGTTTTTTTTTTGCCTATTTCAGTGTTTCGAAGAAAATGAATATCAAACGGAGTCCAAACGGAATGAAACCTTCAGGAGTGTGATTTTTGGAATGAACGTGATCCAGAGGACTTGGAGTGCAAGTCAAGAAGCAATCGAGGCGGCCACGAGGGTGGAGGGCGCGCCCCCCCTACTGGACGTGCCCCTATCTCGTGGGCCCCTCGGGCATCCACCGACCTACTTCTTCCTCCTATATATACCCACGTACCCCGAGAATATCAAAGGCGACCACGAAAAACTATTTCCACCACCGTAACCTTCTGTGTCCGCAAGATCCCATCTTAGAGCCTTCGCTGGTGCTCCGCCGGTGGGGGAATCGACCACGGAGGGCTTCTACATCAACACCATAGCCTCTCCGATGAGTTGTGAGTAGTTTACCACAGACCTTCGGGTCCATAGTTATTAGCTAGATGGCTTGTTCTCTCTTTTTGGATCTCAGTACCATGGTCTCCTCGATCTTCTTGGAGATCTATTTGATGTAACTCTTTTTGCGGTGTGTTTGTCGAGATCCGGTGAATTGTGGGTTTATGATCAAGTTTATCTATGAGAAATATTTGAATCTTCTCTGAGTTATTTTATGTGTGATTAAGTTATCTTTGCAAGTCTCTTCGAATTATCAGTTTGGTTTGGCCTACTAGATTGATCTTTCTTGCAATGGGAGAAGTGCTTAGCTTTGGGTTCAATCTTGTGGTGTCCTTTCCCAGTAATAGCAGGGGCAGCAAGGCACGTATTGTATTGTTGCCATCGAGGATAAAAATATGGGGTTTATATCATATTGCATGAGTTTATCCCTCTACATCATGTCATCTTTCTTAATGCGTTACTCTGTTCTTTATGAACTTAATACTCTAGATGCATGCTGGATAGCGGTCGATGTGTGGAGTAATAGTAGTAGATGCAGGCAGGAGTCGGTCTACTTGTCATGAACGTGATGCCTATATACATGATCATGCCTAGATAATCTCATAATTATTCGCTTTTCTATCAATTGCTCGACAGTAATTTGTTCACCCACCGTAACACTTATGCTATCTTGAGAGAAGCCACTAGTGAAACCTATGGCCCCCGGGTCTATCTTTTATCATATAAGCTTTCAATCTACTTTTATTTGCATCTTTACTTTTCCAATCTATATTATTAGATACCAAAAATATATTTACCTTATCATATTATCTCTATCAGATCTTACTTTCGCAAGTGGCCGTGAAGGGATTGACATCCCCTTTATTGCGTTGGTTGCGAGTTCTTGTTTGTTTGTGTAGGTGCGTGGGACTTTTGAGGAGCCTCTTACTGGATTGATACCTTGGTTCTCAAAAAACTGAGGGAAATACTTACGCTACTATTGCTGCATCACCCTTTCCTCTTCAAGGAAAACCAACGCAAGCTCAAGACGTAGCAAGCTAATGTCAAATAACCTCTTCTTACCGGCAAGTTCGAAATCATAATTGAGCTCTTTAATGGCCCAATATGCCTTATGTTCTAGTTCGATAGGTAAGTGACATGCCTTTCCTTAAACCATTTTATATGGGGACATACCCATAGGATTTTTATATGCAATTCTATAAGCCCATAACCCATCATCAAGTTTCTTGGACCAATTATTTCTAGATCTATTAACAGTCTTTTGCAAAACTAATTTGAGCTCTCTATTACTCAATTCTAGTTGGCCACTAGAGTGTGGGTGCTATGGAGATGCAATTCTATGATTAACATCATACTTAGCAAGCATTTTACGAAAAGCACCATGAATAAAATGTGAACCACCATCAGTCATTAAGTATCTAGGGACTCCAAACCTCGGAAAAATAACTTCTTTAAGCATCTTAATAGAGGTGTTATGATCAGCACTACTAGTTGGAATAGCTTCTACCCACTTAGTAACTAATCAATAGCAAAATATGTGTATACCCATTAGAGGCAGGAAACGGTCCCATATAATCAAAGCCCCAAACATCAAATGGTTCAATAACAAGAGAATAATTCATAGGCATTTCTTGACGTCTACTAATATTACCAATTCTTTGACAATCATCACAAGACAAAACAAACTTACGGGCATCTTTGAAGAGAGTAGGCCAATAAAAACCGGATTGCAATACCTTATATGCAGTTCTATCTCCAGTGTGGTGTCCTCCATATGCCTCGGAATGACACTTGTGTAGGATCTGTTCCTGTTCATGCTCAGGTACACAACGTCTAATAACACCATCTACTCCTTCTTTATAAAGGTGTGGGTCATCCCAGAAGTAATGTCTTAAATCATAGAAGAACTTTTTCTTTTGCTGGTATGTGAAACTAGGTGGTATGAATTTAGCAACAATGTAATTAGCATAGTCAGCATACCATGGAGCAGTACGAGAAGCATTTATGACAGCTAATTGTTCATCAGGAAAGCTATCATTAATAGGTAGTGGGTCATCAAGAACATTCTCTAACCTAGACAAGTCGTCTGCAACGGGGTTCTCAGCTCCCTTTCTATCAATAATATGCAAATCAAATTCTTGTAGCAAGAGAACCCATCTAATAAGTCTAGGTTTAGCATCTTTCTTTTCCATAAGATATTTAATCGCAGCATGATCAGTGTGAACAGTTACTTTAGAACCAACAATATAAGGTCTAAACTTATCACAAGCAAATACAACTGCTAAGAATTCTTTTTCAGTACTAGCATAATTTCTCTGGGCAGTGTCTAGAGTTTTACTAGCATATTGAATAACATTTAATTTCTTATGAACTCTTTGCCATAGAACAGCACCTACAACATAATCGCTAGCATCACACATAATTTCAAAGGATAAATTCCAATCAGGTGGCTGGACAATAGATGCAGAAATAAAAGCTTTGTTAAGTATTTCAAATTCTTCTACACAATCATCATTGAAGACAAAAGGAATATCTTTTCGCAATAGATTAGTCAGAGGCCTAGAATTTTAGAGAAGTCCTTAATGAACCTCCTATAAATACCGGCATGACCAAGGAAACTTCTTATACCTTTAATGTCCTTGGGACAGGGCATCTTTTCAATAGCATCAACCTTAGCTTTATAAACTTCGATACCTTAATTTCTCAGAAATTTTATGCCCCAAGACAATGCCTTCATTAACCATAAAGTGACACTTTTCCCAATTCAAGACGAGACTAGTATCTTCACATCTCTGCAAAACTCAATCAAGGTTGCTCAAGAAATCATCAAAAGATGGTCCATAAACGGAAAAGTCATCCATGAATACCTCACAAATCTTTTCACAAAAGTCAGGGAATATAGCCATCATGTATCTTTGAAAGGTAGCAGGTGCATTACATAAACCAAAGTCATATGTCTATAAGCAAAGGTACCAAAAGGGCAAGTAAAAGTGGTGTTTTCTTGATCCTCTGCTGACACAGGTATTTGAGAGAAACAAGAGTAACCATCTAGAAAGCAAAAATGTGTATGTTTGGATAATCTTTCTAGCTTTTGATCAATAAAAGGTAAAGGGTAATGATCTTTCTTAGTAGATTTATTTAATTTGCGGAAATCAATTACCATCCTATAACCTGTAATAATTCTTTGCATGGTCAATCCATCTTAATCATTAGGAACAACGGTAATACCTCCCTTCTTAGGGACACAATGGACAGGTCTTACCCACTGACTATCAGCAACATGATAAATTATACCTGCCTCAAGGAGCTTTAGTATATCCTTTCTTACCACTTCTTTCATCTTAGGATTTAATCATCATTGGTGATCAACAACTGGTTTGGCGTCTTCTTCCAATTTTATTTTGTGTTGGCATAGAGTGGGACTAATGCCCTTAAGATCATCAAGAGTATACCCAATAGCAGCACGATGCTTCTTCAGAGTTTTCAATAATCTTTCCTCTTCCTGTTCTGATAGGTTAGCACTAATAATAACAGGATATATCTTCTTTTCATCAAGATAAGCATATTTAAGAGTATCAGGTAATGGTTTAAGCTCAAACACGGATCACCCTTGGGTGGTGGAGGATCCCCTAGGATTTCAACAGGCAAGTTGTGTTTCAAAATAGGACCTTGTTTAAAGAATACTTCATCTATTTCCCTTCTTTCATTCGTAAACATATCATTTTCATGGTCTAGCAAATATTGTTCTAACGGGTCAGTAGGAGGAACAACAATAGAAGCAAGACCAACAATTTCATCCTTACTAGGCAATTCTTTATCATGGGGTTGTCTACCAAATTTAGCAAAATTAAACTCATGAGAAATATCTCCTAAGCCAATCGTAACAACATCCTTTTCGCAATCTATCTTAGCATAACAATATTCAAGAAGGGTCTACCAAATATAATGGAACAAAAGTCATCTTGTGGGGAACCAAGAACAAGGAAATCAGCAGGATATTTAACTTTCCCACACAAGACCTCAACATCTCTAACAATCCCAATTGGTGATATAGTATCTCTATTGGCAAGCTTAATTGTAACATCTATTTCTTCTATCTCAGCAAGTGCAATATCATGCATAATTTCTACATATAAGGAAAAAGGTATTGCACTAGCACTAGCACCCATATCACATAAACCATGATAACAATGATCTCCTATTTTAACAGAGATAACAGGCATGCCTACAACATGTCTATGTTTATGTTTGTTATCTGGTCTAGCAATTCTAGCAGCTTCATCACAGAAGTAAATAACATGCCCATCAATATTATCAGCCAAGAGATCTTGAACCATAGCAATACTAGGTTCAACTTTGATTTTCTCAGGAGGTTTATATGTTTTAGTATTACTCTTACGAACAACAATTCAAGCTTTAGCATGATCCTTCATCCTAACAGGGAAAGGTGGTTTCTCAATATAAGTAGTAGGAACAATAGGATCATTATAAGTGATAGTCTTTTCTTCAACTGTAACAGGTGCAACTACTTTTACTTCAATGGGAGGATTATATTTAAACCACTTCTCCTTAGGGAGATCAACATGAGTAGAAAATGATTCACATAAAGAAGCTACTATCTCAGAGTCAAGTCCATATTTAGTGCTAAATCCACGAAAAGCATCGGTATCCATAAAGGATTTAACACAATCAAACTTAGGTGTCATACCTGAATCCTTACCATCGTCGGAATCCCAATCTTTAGAGTTGCATTTAATTCTTTCCAATAAATCCCATTTGAATTCAATAGTCTTCATCATAAAAGACCCAACACAAGAAGTATCAAGCATGGTGCGATTGTTGAGAGAAAGCGGAGGATAAAAGTTTTGAATAATCATTTCTCTTGAGAGCTCATGATTGGGGCATGAATATAACATTGACTTAAGCCTCCCCTTGGGTTTCCAACCCTAGGCGCAGGGGGGCCCAAGGGGGGCACACCAGCCCACCAGGGGCTGGTTCCACTCCCACTTCAGCCCATGGGGCCCTCCGGGATAGGTGGCCCCACCCGATGGACCCCCGGGACCCTTCCGGTGGTCCCGGTACAATACCGGTGACACCCAAAACTTTCCCGATGGCCGAAACTGAACTTCCTATATATAAATCTTCACCTCCGGACCATTCTGGAACTCCTCGTGATGTGCGGGATCTCATTCGGGACTCCGAACAACTTTCGGGTTACTGCATACTAATATCTCAACAACCCTAGCGTCACCGACCCTTAAGTGTGTAGACCCTACGGGTTCGGGAGACATGCAGACATGACCGAGACGCCTCTCCGGTCAATAACCAAAAGCGGTATCTGGATACCCATGTTGGCACCCACATGCTCCTCGATGATCTCATCGGATGAACCACGATGTCGAGGATTCAATCAATCTCGTATACAATTCCCTTTGTCAATCAGTACGTTACTTGCCCGAGATTCGATCGTCGGTATCCCAATACCTCGTTTAATCTCGTTATCGGCAAGCCACTTTACTCGTACTGTACTACATGATCCCGTGACCAAACACTTGGTCACATTGAGCTCATTATGATGATGCATTACCGAGTGGGCCCAGAGATACCTCTCCGTCATACGGAGTGACAAATCCCAGTCTCGATTCATGCCAACCCAATAGACACTTTCAGAGATACCCGTAGTGCACCTTTATAGTCACCCAGTTACGTTGTGACATTTGGCACACCCAAAGCACTCCTACGGTATCCGGGAGTTGCACAATCTCATGGTCTAAGGAAATGATAATTGACATTTCGAAAATCTCTAGCGAAATGAACTACACGATCTTTGTGCTATGCTTAGGATTGGGTCTTGTCCATCACATCATTCTCCTAATGATGTGATCCCGTTATCAATGACATCCAATGTCCATAGCCAGGAAACCATGACTATCTGTTGATCAATGAGCTAGTCAACTAGAGGCTCACTAGGGACGTGTTGTGGTCTATACATTCACACATGTATTACGATTTCTGGATAACACAATTATAGCATGAACAATAGACAATTATCATGTACAAGGAAATATAATAATAACCTTTTTATTATTGCCTCTAGGGCATATTTCCAACACTACCGACGTAGGGCTTCGCCTAAGCACCGCTATGATATTACCGAGGTGGAATATGGTGGAGGGGGGCACCGCACACGGCTAAGAGATCAAGAGATCAATGGTTGTGTTCTAGGGTGCCCCCTGCCCCCGTATATAAAGGAGCAAGGGGGGAGGCGGTGGGCCAAGGAGGAGGGCGCGCCAAGGGGGGAGTCCTACTCCCACCGGGAGTAGGACTCCTCCTTTCCTTGTTGGAGTAGGAGAGAAGGAAAGAGGGGGAGAGGGAGAAGGAAAAGGGGGCTGCACCAATTGTCAAATTCGGACCAGAGGGGGCCTGCGTGCCTCCTTCCTTTTGGCATCTCTCCTCTATTCCCGTATGACCCAATAAGGCCCATATACTCCCCGTCGAATTCCCGTAACTCTCCGGTACTCCGAAAAATACCCGAATCACTCGGAACCTTTCGGATGTCCGAATATAGTCGTCCAATATATCGATCTTTACGTCTCGACCATTTCGAGACTCCTCATCATGTCCCCGATCTCATCCGGGACTTGAAACTACCTTCGGGTCATCAAAACACATAACTCATAATATAAATCGTTACCGAACTTTAAGCATGCGGACCCTACGGGTTTGAGAACTATGTAGACATGACAGAGACACGTCTCCGATCAATAACTAATAGCGGAACCTGGATGCTCATATTGGCTCCCACATATTCTATGAAGATCTTTATCGGTCAAACCGCATAACAACAGATGTTGTTCCCTTTGTCATCGGTATGTTACTTGCCCGAGATTAGATCGTCGGTATCTCAATACCTAGTTCAATATCGTTACCGACAAGTCTCTTTACTCGTTATGTAATGCATCATCCCGCAACTAACTCATTAGTCACATTGCTTGCAAGGCTTATAGTGATGTGCATTACCGAGAGGGCCCAGAGATACCTCTCCGATAATCGGAGTGACAAATCCTAATCTCGAGATACGCCAACTCAACAAGTACCTTCGGAGACACCTGTAGAGCTCCTTTATAATCACCTAGTTACGTTGTGACGTTTGGTAGCACACAAAGTGTTCCTCTGGTAAACGGGAGTTGCATAATCTCATAGTCATAGGAACATGTATAAGTCATGAAGAAAGCAATAGCAACATACTAAACGATCAAGTGCTAAGCTAACAGAATGGGTCAAGTCAATCACATCATTCTCCTAACGATGTGATCCTGTTAATTAAATGACAACTCATGTCTATGGCTAGGAAACTTAACCATCTTTGATTCACGAGCTAGTCAAGTAGAGGCATACTAGTGACACTATGTTTGTCTATGTATGCACACATGTATTATGTTTCCGGTTAATACAATTCTAGCATGAATAATAAACATTTATCATGAAATAAGGAAATAAATAATAACTTTATTATTTCCTCTAGGGCATATTTCCTTCAGTCTCCCACTTGCACTAGAGTCAATAATCTAGTTCACATCACCATGTGATTTAACACCAATATTCACATCTGTATGTGATTAACACCCATAGTTCACATCGTCATGTGACCAACACCCAAAGAGTTTACTAGAGTCAATAATCTAGTTCACATCGATATGTGATTAACACCCAAAGAGTACTAAGGTATGATCATGTTTTGCTCGTGAGAGAACTTTACTCAACGGGTCTGTCACATTCAGAGCCGTATGTATTTTGCAAATATTCTATGTCTACAATGCTCTGCATGAAGCTACTCTAGCTAATTGCTGCCACTTTCAATATGTATCCAGATTGAGACATAGGGTCATCTGGATCGGTGTAAAAGCTTGCACCGATGTAACTCTTTACGACGGACTCTTTTATCACCTCCATAATCGAGAAATATTTCCTTAGTCCTCACTAAGGATATTCTTGACCTCTATCCAGTGATCTACTCTTAGATCAAAATTGTACTCCCTTGGCAAACTCAGAGCAAGGTATACAATAGGTGTGGTACACAACATAGCATACTTTATAGAACCTATGACTGAGGCATAGGGAATGACTTTTCATTCTATTTTTATTTTCTACCATGGTCGGGTTTTGAGTCTTACTCAACTTTACACCTTGTAATACAGACAAGAATTCCTTCTTTGACTTATCCATTTTGAACTATTTCAAAACTTGCCAAGGTATATACTCATTGAAAAATCTTATCAAGCGTCTTGATCTATCTTATAGATCTTGATGCCCAATATTTAAGCAGCTTCACCGAGGTCTTTCATTGAAAAACTTTTATTCAAGTATCCTTTTATGCTATCCAGAAATTCTATATCATTTCCAATCAACAATATGTCGTCTACATATAATATCAGAAATGCTACAGAGCTCCCACTCACTTTCTTGTAAATACAGGCTTCTCCAAAAGTCTGTATAAAACCAAATGTTTTGATCACACTATCAAAGCGTTTATTCCAACTCCGAGAGGCTTGCACCAGTCCATAAATGGATCGCTGGAGCTTGCACACTTTGTTAGCACCTTTTGGATCGACAAAACCTTCTGGTTGCATCATATACAACTCTCCTAGAAATCCATTCAGGAATGCAGTTTCGACATCCATTTGCCATATTTCATAATCATAAAATGCGGCAACTGCTAACATGATTCGGACATACTTAAGCATCGCTACGGGTGAGAAAGTCTCATCGTAGTCAACCCCTTGAACTTGTCGAAATCCTTTCGCAACAAGTCGAGCTTTGTAGATAGTGATACGTCTCCAACGTATCTATAATTTTTGATTGCCCCATGCTACTTTATCTACTGTTTTGGACTATATTGGGCTTTATTTTCCACTTTTATATTACTTTTGGGACTAACCTATTAACCGGAGGCCCAGCCCAGAATAGTTGCCTTTGTCAGTATTTCGAAGAAACAGAATATCAAACGGAGTCCAAACGTAATGAAACCTTCGGGAACGTGATTTTCCAACTGAACATGATCCAGGAGACTTCGACCCTACTCCAAGCAGTGCCAGAGGCGGTCACGAGGGTGGAGGGCGCGCCCCCCAGGCGCGCCCCCTACCTCATGGGCCCCTCGATGCTCCACCGACGTACTCCTTCCTCCTATATATACCTACGTATCCCCGAACGATCAGAACAGGAGTGAGGGAGTCCCGGACTAGGGGTGTCCGGACAGTCGAACTATCATCGTCGGCCGGACTCCAAGACTATGAAGATACAAGATTGAAGACTTCGTCCCGTGTCCGGATGGGACTTTCCTTGGCGTGGATGGCAAGCATGGCAATACGGATATGTAGATCTCCTACCATTGTAACCGACTCTGTGTAACCCTAGCCCTCTCCGGTGTCTATATAAACCGGATGGCTTTAGTCCGTAGGACGAACAATAATCATACCATAGGCTAGTTTCTAGGGTTTAGCCTCCTTGATCTCGTGATAGATCTACTCTTGTAATACCCACATCATCAATATCAATCAAGCAGGACATAGGGTTTTACCTCCATAAAGAGGGCCCGAACCTGGGTAAAACATTGTGTCCCTCGTCTCCTGTTACCATCCGCCTAGACGCACAGTTCGGGACCCCCTACCCGAGATCCGCCGGTTTTGACACCGACATTGGTGCTTTCATTGAGAGTTCCTCTGTGTCGTCACCGATAGGCTCGATGGCTTCTTCGATCATCAACAATGACGCAGTACAGGGTGAGACTTTTCTCCCCGAACAGATCTTCGTATTCAGCGGCTTCGCACTGCGGGCCAATTCGCTTGGCCATCTGGAGCAGATCGAAAGCTACGCCCCTTGCCGTCAGGTCAGATTTGGAAGTTTGAACTTCACGACTGACATCCGAGGAGACTTGATCTTCGATGGATTCGAGCCACAGCCGAGCGGGCCGCACTGTCACGATGGGCATGATTTAGCTCTCCAGCCGGACAGTGCCCTAGAGGCCGCACACGAGCCCGCTCCGACCCTCGATTCGGAGCCGGCTGCGTAGATCGAGGACAGGTGGCTAGACACCACCTCGGGGGCTGCAACCTCTACGACAATGGAGCCGAACACTGACCTTGTCCCTTGTGAAGCTCGTGACTCCGAGGTGCCGGATTCCTCGCCAGACTCCGAGCCTCCCGCACCCCCTTCAACCGAATCCAATTGGGCGCCGATCATGGAGTTCACCGCTGCGGACATTTTTCAACACTCACCTTTTGGCGACATCTTGAGTTCGCTAAAGTATCTCTCGTTATCAGGAGAGCCCTGGCCGGACTGCAGTCAGGATGGTTGGGATGCGGATAACGAAGAAATTCAAAACCCACCCACCACCCACTTAGTAGCCACTGTCAACGATCTAAGCGACATGCTAGACTTCAACTCCGAAGACATCGACGGTATGGACGACGATGCCGGAGACGACCAAGAACCAGCGCCTACTGGGCACTGAAAGCCACCTTATCATATGACATATACATGGTGGATATCCCAAAGGATGGGAACGGCGGAGGAACAGAGGAGGATGACCCCTCCAAGAAACATCCCAAACGCCTGCGTCAGCGGCGCCGCTCTAAATCCCGCCAAAGCAAGAATGGAGATTCTGGCACCAGAGATAATAACACCCCAGACATTGCTGAAGACAACCCCCTGCAGCAAGATTCAGCACAGGAGGACGGAGACGCCAGCCCTCACGAGAGAGCGGCAGCCGAAGAGGTAGAGGATGATAATTACATGCCTCCCTCCGGAGACGAGGAAAGCCTCAATGACGACGAATTTGTCGTGCCAGAGGATCCCGCCGAACAAGAGCGTTTTAAACACAGGCTTATGGCCACGGTAAACAGCCTCAAGAAAAAGCAGCAACAACTTAGAGCTGATCAAGATCTTCTAGCTGACAGATGGACTGAAGTCCTTGCGGCCGAAGAGCATGAGCTCGAACGCCCCTCCAAAATCTATCCCCAAACGCAAGCTTCTACCCTGATTAGAGGAGGAGGCATATAAACCCGCATCACCAGAGCACGATATGGCTGACCGGCCACCCCGTAGCCGCGACAGAGAGGCCTCTAGGCCCTCCATTAGAACCGTACCCCGGCGTGGCTCAAAAAGCACAAGACCACAGGGGAACGCTCCGGACTTGCGAGATATATTGGAGGATAAGGCAAGACAATCAAGATCGATCTACGGATCGCAGGGGCGCCCCATGATACGTGACGACAACCGTCGCGCCGGACGCAGCAAGTCCGGCCGGGCCGAACACAGTAGACAAAACTCTTTTGAGCTTCGTCGTGATATAACCCAATACAGAGGCGCCGCACACCCACTATGCTTCACAGATGAAGTAATGGATCATCAAATCCCCGAAGGGTTTAAACCTGTGAATATTGAATCTTATGATGGCACAATGGACCCCGCGGTTTGGATCGAAGACTATCTCCTTCATATCCACATGGCCCCCGGCGATGATCTGCACGCCATCAAATACCTCCCACTCAAGCTTAAAGGACCAGCTCGGCATTGGCTTAGCAACTTACCAGGAGAATCAATTGGGAGTTGGGAGGACCTGGAAGCCGCATTCCTTGATAACATCCAGGGCACGTATGTGCGACCACCAGACGCTGACGACCTAAGCCACATAATTCAGCAGCCAGACGAATCGGCCAGACAATTCTGGACACGGTTCTTAACTAAGAAAAATCAAATCGTCGACTGTCCGGATGCAGAGGCCCTCGCGGCCTTCAAACATAACATCCGTGACGAGTGGCTTGCCCGGCACCTGGGGCAGGAAAAGCCGAAATCCATGGCAGCCCTCACATCACTCATGACCCGCTTCTGCGCGGGAGAAGACAGCTGGCTAGCCCGCAGCAACAACCTCAGAAAAAATTCTGGCGGTCTGGATATCAAGGACCACAATGGCAGGTCGCGTCGCAACAAGAACAAACGCCACATTAATGGCGACAATAATGAGGATACAACAGTCAATGCCAGATTCAGAGGCTCTAAATCCGGTCAGCGGAAAAAGCCATTCAAAAGAACTACTCCGGGTTCGTCCAATTTGGACCGAATACTCGATCGCTCGTGCCAGATACACGGCACCCCCGACAAGCCAGCTAACCACACCAACAGGGACTGTTGGGTATTCAAGCAGGCAGACAAGTTAATTGCCGAAAACAACGACAAGGGGCTGCATAGCGATGACGAGGAAGAGACCCGACCGCCAAACAATAGAGGACAGAAGGGTTTCCCCCACAAGTGTGGACGGTGAACATGATATACGCAACCCACATACCCAAGAGGGAGCGGAAGCGTGCACTTAGGGATGTATATGCGATGGAGCCAGTCGCCCCGAAGTTCAACCCATGGTCCTCTTGCCCGATCACTTTTGATCGAAGGGACCACCCCACCAGCATACGCCACGGTGGATTCACCGCATTGGTGCTAGACCCAATCGTCGATGGATTTCACCTCACCAGAGTCCTGATGGATGGCGGCAGCATCCTGAACCTGCTTTATCAGGATACAGTGCGCAAAATGGGCAATGACCCCTCAAGGATTAAACCTACAAAGACGACCTTTAAAGGCGTCATACCAATTGTAGAGGCCAATTGTACAGGCTCAGTTACACTGGAAGTGGTCTTCGGATCCCCGGATAACTTCCGAAGCGAGGAGTTAATCTTCGACATAGTTCCGTTCCGCAGCGGTTATCATGCTCTGCTCGGACGTACCGCGTTTGCAAAGTTCAACGGGTGCCGCACTACACGTACCTCAAGCTCAAGATGCCAGGCCCTCGAGGAGTCATCACGTTCAACGGAAACACTGAACGCTCTCTCCGAACGGAGGAACACACAGCGGCTCTCACGGCAGAAGTACAATGCAGCCTCTTAAGGCAATTCTCGAGTCCGGCCGTTAAGCGACCGGACACGGCTAAACGCGCCCGGAGTAACCTACAACAAGACCACCCGGCGCGTTCCAAGCACGCATAGCAATGTGGCCCATCCCCAGCCGCTGCAAAATTGCAAGACTGGCCCTTCACATACATCATTACACTCTGAAGATACCATGGGCATAGGGGGAGGGGCACGACCACGATAGGCCCAGAATGCGGCTTAACCACACCAGGGGCTCTGAAGTGTGTCGTTCTTTTTTTCTCTTTTCCTTTTTTTTACCCACAGGACTCCGTTCATCAGAGGCCCTGTCCGGCAGTAGACCTGCCGAACTGACGATGCAACAGCTAGGGAAGGAGAAAGGCTACGACGAATATCCAGGTGGTCTCCATTACGAGCATTAAATCTGTTTTATACACTATCCCGCAGCCTACCCCTGGAGGGGGACATTTTTAATAGTCCCATCCCTTGCTTATCGCACTATTTGTATCGTTCTGCATTCACAGCAGTCTTACTTGAATAAACAATGCACCTTTTTTGCCCATAATTGCATTTCTTTATTATACATATGTTCATTTATGACATGTTGCATCCGTACACTTTGGTACGTCTAAATAACACCATGGTCTTATGTTTCCCGCATCATGGTGTGATAAGTCCAAACACTATCACAAGTGCGGCACCCCGAACTTATAGCATTATATGCATCGGCTCCGAATCATGTCTTGGGTCAATAGTTGGGTTTGCCCGGCTCCCATGTTTTGGTACCTTACGTTCCGTTGTATCGGCTAAGGTAGCACTGGGAGAACCACTGCGATTGCGCCCCGGTTGAGCTGGGCGAGCGCCTCAGTGGAGAAAGCTAAAACTGACCGTCATGATGAGGCGATAGCCGGTCGCTGTTCGAGAGGTTTTTTTATTTCGAGTCCCTAAAGACTTATGCGGCTTAGAGCGAGGAACTGGTTTTGTCCGGCCCAGGCGTGGATAGCGCCCCAAATTCGGCCTTCCGAAGACTAGGGGCTTCGCCAAAATTTAAAATTATAGAATTCTATGGCTAAGTGAGAGTGTTCAAGCATTATAAGTCCGGTTGCCTCGTTCGTTGTGTTGAGCGCCTCCCTAGATGGACCGAAAAATGGGAACAAGAGTGCTCAAATTTATCCCGAACACCCCAACACTCGTGGCATGGGGGCTGAAGCCGACGACTTGCCATCTCTCAGATTTGATAAACGGCCGCACAAAAGGTAATATTTTAAATTCACAAGCGTTGCTTAGCGCATATGAACAAAGTTTTCAGCGCACAGGATAACCAAATGCGAGTCTACTCGAATATTACATCTTTGGAGCACTCACCCGCAATAATGCGGGCACCCTTCAGGACACTCTTATAATACATCTCGAGCGTGCGATACTCCTTGCCCGGCAGTGGCGCGTCCGTCACAAGCTTCTCAGCATCCATCTTGCCCCATTGCACCTTTGCGCGGGCAAGGGCCCGACGGGCACCTTCAATACATGCGGAGTGCTTGATGACTTCAACCCATGGAGACGCATCCACCAGCCGCCGCACCAGGCCGAAGTAGCTCCCAGGCATGGCCTCCTTGGGCCACAGCCGAACTACGAGGCCTTTCATGGCCTGTTCAGCCACCTTGTGGAGCTCGACCAGCTGCTTCAGCTGGTCGCTAAGGGGCACCGGATGGCCGGCCTCAGCATACTGAGACCAGAAGACCTTCTCCGTCGAGCTCCCCTCCTTGGCCCTGTAGAAAGCGGCAGCATCGGACACGCTGCGGGGCAGATCTGCGAACGCTCCTGGAGAGCTCCGAATTCGGGTAAGTGACAGGTAATTCACACTCACATGCTTACTTTGCATGAAAAATGCCTTACCCGCCGCTATTTTCTTCAATGCCTCAATTTCCTGGAGGGCCTTGTAGGCTTCGGCCTTAGCGGCTTTGGCACTCTCAAGAGCCGATGCAAGCTCGGACTCTCGAGTCTTCGAGTCACGCCCCAAACTCTCATGTTTTTCCATGAGAGCCTGGAGCTCTTGCTGTACCTCCGCCACCCGCGCCTCCTGCTTCTCTCGTTCGGTGCGCTCCGCGGCCGCATTGCGTTCGGCCACGGCCACCGCCTCCTTCGGGGTCGCCACCTCGTTCGTGGCCCCTGCAATTCCCACGTTATCCTTGTCATTTTTCTTGCAACCAAATCCTTTTCTGTAAGGTACAATTTTAATAAGGTGTTACTCACCTTCCTTGTCCTCGAGTTGCTTCTTGGCATGGCCGAGCTCGTTCTCGTACCGCTCGAGGCTTTGCTTCAAAGTACTGACGTCCGCAGTCAGTGCGGCAGAGGTCAGCAGCACAACCTGCAATCCCATATTGACATATTTTTATGACTCCTGCGTATATCTTTTTAGATCCTCAGTCCGGCTTTTCTTTCCGAACATCGAACCAAGCATCAGGGGCTACTGTCTATGCGGTACTATTTTACATATATCACAATTCTTACCTCAAAGCCTGTTAGAAGGCTGCTGCAGGCTTCGGTCAGCCTGCTCTTGGCGAGCCGAACCTTCTGAATCACCGCACCCATGACGGTGCGTTGTTCCTCTTCAATGGAAGCGCCGTTTAGCGCCTCCAGCAAGCTATCCGGCGCCTCCGGTTGGACGGAGGCCACCGGTGTCACGGTCTTGCCCTTCTTATGAAGGGGCCGCCCGCCGGACTCCGGAGCCACTATAGGTTCCGGTGTGGAGTCCGGTGCAAAGTCCGGGAGGTTGCCCTACGACACCTCCGGGGCCTCCTCCTCCTGGCGGGTCCCTTCCCGGGATCCCACCTCGGCATCGTCTGCATCACGAGGGGAGGAGGCGGTCGGAAGGGAATCCATATCCGACGCACCCAAGGACCCGCTCGACGAAGCGGGAAGATCCTCCTTGGGCGGACTGCAGGGTTGTATGCGGCATTAGAAAGACACCATGTGGCGAAAATAAAAATCATGAAGTTATTTGGGAGTCCGGATACTTACGATCTCGCCAGGGGCTTGGCCCTTGGAGGCCAATCCTTGTCGTCGTCGCTGGCGTTGGCAGAGCAGTCCGGGGGAAGAGTCCTTCCCTTCTTGGACCCTTCGGCCTCCCTCGTTGGGGAGGCCTTCCTTTTCTTCCCTCCCCTGCTGGGGGAGAGGCCTCTTTCTTCTGCTCCCCGCCTTCGTGGGAGGAGTCCGCCTCGGTGTCATCGTCCGATGACACCTGAAAACGGGAACTCTTTCGAGTGCCCGTGGCCTTCTTCTTGGCCTTCTTCTCCGGCACCACATGGGGTGCCAGAGCCAGCAGCCCAGTTAAGCGGGCGTCCGCTGGGTCTTTTGGCAAAGGGGCCGGACAGATAGTCTGCTCGGCCTTCTTCATCCAGTCCTGTCAAAGGAGAGGGAGTTTAGATCCCGCATAGAGTCAAACTATGGAAAACAAGCATCCCGTAAATGGCAAAATCGCTTACCTCGCTAGCCGGACGTTGCGAGCTGAATCCGCGATCTTCGGTGGCGGATGCGGGAGCCTCGACGCCCTTAAACAGCACCCTCCAGACCTCTCAAAGTCTGGTGCTGCGCCGGATCGAACTCCTACATATTGAAGTCCCGTTGTTGGCACGGGAGAATCCGACGGATGAGCATGACCTGGACTACGTTAACAAGCTTGAGCTTCTTTTTCACTAGCTTTTGGATGCAGGCTTGAAGTCCGGTCAGCTCCTCCGAATCGCCCCATATCCGGCCACTCTCCTTCCAGGAGGTGAGCCGTATGGGGATGCCAGATCTGAATTCGGGGGCCGCTGCCCATTCAGGGTCACACGGCTCAGTGATGTAGAACCACCCCGATTGCCACCCCTTAATGGTTTCCACGAAGGTGCCCTCAAGCCAAGTAACGTTGGGCATCTTGCCCACCATGGAGCCCCCGCACTCCGCTTGGCTGCCCTTCACAACCTTCGGCTTGACACTGAAGGTCTTGAGCCACAAGCTGAAGTGGGGCTTGATGCAGAAGAAGGCCTCACGCACGTCGATAAACGCCGAGATATTGAGGATGAAATTCGGGGCTAGATCATGGAAATCCAGGCCGTAGTAGAACATGAGCCCCCGGACAAAGGGATGGAGTGGGAAGCCCAGTCCGCGGAGGAAATGGGAAAGAAATACTACCCTCTCATGGGGCCTGGGGGTGGGGATGAGCTCCCCCTCGTCGGGGAGCCGGTGCGCAATGTCGCTGGACAGGTATCCGGCGCTGCGCAGCTTCTGGATACGCCCCTCCGTAACGGAGGAGGCCATCCACTTGCCTCCCGCTCCGGACATAGTTGGAGAAGGTTGAGGTGAGATGTGCGGACTTGGGCACTGGAGCTCGAGTTCGCAGAGATGGATAGGCAAAGGAGGAAGAAGGCGTAGGTAAAAGGGTGGATCTTTATCCCCTTATATGGGAGTACGAAACCATGCGTCCCCACCAGCCTGATAAAACTCGCTTATCTCCCAAGCGCTGCAATCAATGGCGTGGTTGGGTTACCCACGTCCGTATTGATGAGAATCCCGGAATAATGGGAACACGATCTTTGCTTCGACAGGACGTGCCAAGGAAACCGCTTTGCTAAACGCGCAGAGGTGGTATAATAAAAACGATTCGAATAAAGACTTGGCTGTGGTATGACGCCATGCCACAAAATACGTCAGCAGATCGAACTTGTGTAAATATTATTCTCTCTACGGTGGTATGTGGAATTTATTTTGCAGAGCCGGACACTATCCTGGTGTTCATAATCTTCTATAAGTTATTCGGAGGAGGAACCCGCCTTGCAATGCTGAAGACAATATGCGCGCCGGACTCATCGTCATTGAAGCCTGGTTCAAGGGCTACTGAGGGAGTCTCGGACTAGGGGGTGTCCGGACAGCCGAACTATCATCGTCGGCCGGACTCCAAGACTATGAAGATACAACATTGAAGACTTCGTCCCGTGTCCGGATGGGACTTTCCTTGGCGTGGAAGGCAATCATGGCAATACGGATATGTAGATCTCCTTCCATTGTAACCGACTCTGTGTAACCCTAGCCCTCTCCGGTGTCTATATAAATCGGATGGCTTTAGTCCGTAGGACGAACAACAATCATACCATAGGCTAGCTTCTAGGGTTTAGCCTCCTTGATCTCGTGGTAGATCTACTCTTGTAATACCCACATCATCAATATCAATCAAGCAGAATGTAGGGTTTTACCTCCATCAAGAGGGCCCGAACCTGGGTAAAACATTGTGTCCCTCGTCTCCTGTTACCATCCGCCTAGACGCACAGTTCGGGACCCCCTACCCGAGATTCGCCGGTCACGAGGGTGGAGGGCGCGCTCCCCTGGGCGCCCCCCCTACCTCATGGTCCCCTCGATGCTCCACTGACGTACTCCTTCCTCCTATATATACCTACGTATCCCCGAACGATCAGAACAGGAGCCAAAAACCTAATTCCACCGCCGCAACCTTCTGTATCCACAAGATCCCATCTTGGGGTCTGTTCCGGAGCTCCACCGGAGGGGGCATCCACCATGGAGGGCTTCTACATCATCACCATAGCCCCTCCGATGAAGTGTGAGTAGTTTACTTAAGACCTTCGGGTCCATAGCTAGTAGCTAGATGGCTTCTTCTCTCTTTTTGGATCTCAATACAATGTTCTCCCCCTCTCTTTTGGAGATCTATTCGATGTAATCTTCCTTTTGCAGTGTGTTTGTTGAGACCGATGAATTGTGGGTTTATGATCCAGTATTATCTATGGAAAATATTTGATTCTTCCCTGAATTCTTTTATGTATGATTGAGTTATCTTTGCAAGTCACTTCGAATTATCCTTTTTGGTTTGGCCAACCAGATTGGTAGTTCTTGCAATGGGAGAAGTGTTAGCTTTGGGTTCAATCTTGCGGTGTCCTTACCCAGTGACAGAAAGGGTTGCAAGGCACGTATTGTATTGTTGCCATCGAGGATAACAAGATGGGTTTTTTATCATATTGCATGAATTTATCCCTCTACATCATGTCATCTTGCTTAAGGCGTTACTCTGTTTTTACTTAATACTCTAGATGCATGCTGGATAGCAGTCGATGAGTGGAGTAATAGTAGTAGATGCAGAATCGTTTCGATCTACTTGTTTTGGACGTGATGCCTATATACATGATCATTGCCTAGATATACTCATAACTATGCTCAATTCTGTCAATTGCTCAACAGTAATTTGTTCACCCACCGTAGAATACTTATGCTCTTGAGAGAAGCCACTAGTGAAACCTATGGCCCCCGGGTCTATTCTCATCATATCAATCTCTATCACTTTATTTACTTGCTTTGTTTTTACTTTGACTTTTACTTTCTTAATTTGCATCTATCTATCAAAAATACAAAAAATATTATCTATCAGATCTCACTCTCGTAAGTTACCATGAAGGGATTGACAACCCCTAAGCGTTGGTTGCGAGTTGCTATCACACTACTAGGGAAAAGGCTAGTAGCAGTGCGGGTTTTAGGTGTATCAGTAGCGCGGGGAGGGGCGCTACTAATAAGGCGCTACAGCTAACATATATCAGTAGCGCGTGGTCACCGGCGCTACTACTACACAAGTGTAGTAGCAGCGCGGTTATTGGGAGCTCGCTACTGCTAGTAGCTCTAGCGCCCTTTGCAGCGACGCGCTACTGCTATCGCGGCGCTGCTGCTAACTTTTATACACTCGCTACTGCTAATTTAATAGGTTTTTTGTTTTTTTTGGCATATTTGTTTTGTATTTGAACAGGCTTTATAGAAGAATCTTTAGCACATAGAAATTTCATCATGATACAGATATATACAAATGCCTGCGAGACCAAGAATGTAATCATAGCATATACATACAAATAGTCTCATCATAATCATCATCCAACACAAAGTGGTCTCCCATCATGATCTCGAAAATAGCGATACAAGTCCTTGATTACTTGCAAATACATCGTCATCCATCTAAACAATGGTATACGCGAGAAGAGCTATCACTTTGAGTACATGAGTTCGTATACCTCTCTCGCATTAGCGTGAACCTAAACTAACTACTGCCTGTCGCTCGGAAACCGGAAACCGGCAACACCTGGGCCTGACACTCCGGCCACTCATCGTATATATACTCTTGGCGTAGCACTTCTTTGCCACCGATGATCTATGCACCTGCATCGTCACATGAGTCAATGATATGCAACATATATAGTTGAGCAACAGAAAGAGACAGACTTGACAAAAATAGAAACAACATATCATAAGCATAAATAACAAAGTTCATTGTACCCAAAATTCCCTAACTAGAGTGATCTTCGCTAGTCGAGGAGGAGGACGGTTTAATTACATCACAAATAAAGTTTCACTGCGCATAACTCAAAGTTTTGTCATACAGAAAGTATGGACTAAACAGACACATTGTCATATATCGAAAATCACTCCAACATGCCATGCCATCCATCAAGGTCAGGGAGATAGTCCCCGAGCTTAGTGAAAGGTTCATGTCGAGACGCTGAGAGGCTATCCATGTTCAGACGTCTTCCCGCGACATTTGTCCTTCTCCGTAGAACATCCCTGTTTTTCCGACGACCTCTTTCATGATGATTTGGGCAAGTTCGCGCTGGATGTTATAGAACTCAGCTCGAAGTCGATGATCCTCGATATCTCCTATGTCCTTTGCCCATTGCAGAATATGGGCATCGCCAGATCTAGGTGACATGTGAAGGTTCTGGTGATCCCGTCTGTACTCCAGCATGTGGTGTAGGACATAGAATCCATCATTAAGAGAATCGTTCGGTTGCTGGATGCAGCAGAAGTCGGTCTTATGGCTGAAGGCGGCCCTGCCGCCCCTTCTCTTCTTGTCCCTAACCTCTCCACCCCTTGCTTGGTAGTAAAACATAGCACTGTCGAGAACATCTTTGATGTGGGTGTAGCCTTTTTGTCAATGTTCTTCGACGAGTCCAAGTAAAGAGCGTGGGAGAATCGGGGGTAGAGGATGATGAGGACGGCGCGCCCGCCGCTGCGCAAAATAAGTACACCTCAAATTAATTAGCCTCCACCGTGCAAATGAATTATTGAAATCGAAGGAAGGATAGCAGCGCGGATGACTTACACGGGATGATAAGGCACGAGAATCGCCTCCTTGTCCTTATTGGCGAGCATGAAACTGACGATGTAATCCCTCGCGTATTCATGCTGCTCTGCACAGACTCCCAAGAAGCTCTCGTGCATGTAGTACGGGTCAGCGACACAGATATGACGTATCTGCTCAACCCCAATGATGTAGTTCATGTGCAAGGCATAAAGGCGGACAAACGTAAAATCCAGCTTCTTCATGTGAAACATGTCGAATATGTAATCGAATCGGAGGAAGAACTTATCCGCATGGAAGCTGTCGACGCACAACATTTGCCGCGAAATGTTAACCATGTAGAGTGGGTATCCTGGATCTTTCGAGGCGATGAGCCCTTTCTCTACCCACAGCACATCGTCATGAAGTCTCCTTAGATTGCCGAATCTGGCCCGTAGCGCTGTTGCAGGTAGGATTGGTTGACCGGGGATATGCCATTTATCCGCATCGGGGATATCTATACGGTCCTGAAGCCGAGGCTGCTGAGGCGGCTGGATCATAGAATCAGCTTTTTTGCCTTTCCTCGCTCTCTTCCTAGACTTCTTTACTACCGGAAGGTCGTCAATAATACGTTGAGACGGTAATTCAGGCTCCGACTCATGACGCTCAAACCCTGAGGAGGCGCCAGTATAGACATACTGTTCAGCGCCATCATCATCGTCATCCTCATCCATGGAGACATCATCAGCGACTAATGGAGCCTCCTCCTTACCCCGTCCGCTATCACCCAACCCGACACCCGACGCTAATTGGGTAGATGGGGTGTTGATGTTCATACCTTGCTGAGGTGCGTGCTCGTGGGTGTGCTCCCGGTCGCCTCTAGACGAAGCAGACTCTTTGGCCACAACAGGACCCACCCATTGCAACAATCACCAAGCCGCCGCGGGGTCTCGTCGTCATCCCCCACTGGTATTAGAGGAGGCAACTTCTCGTGGCCCGGTTTGACACTGGCCACGGAAACCTTGAAGACGTTCGGGGGGATCGGCCGGCTGTGGAACAATGGTTCCTTCGGCTCCATTATCATCGCCTTCCCCATGTCCACCTTCTGTTCGCCGATGGTGTACAATATGGTGCACGGGGTTTCGTCGGCCTGCAAAGAAAAGTCTGCGATGTGAGACATCCGAAAGGCAACGAAAATGGGAGATTATACGTTTATATTGAAGGGGGCCGGTGTGACAGATACCATGAGGGCGTCGAGCTCAGCCAAAGAGGAGGCACCACCGAGCACGTCCGATGTGGGAGCAGGTGCGGGAGCCGGTGCGGGAGCAGGTGCTCCCAAGAAGTCAGCAAGGGGAAAGTCCTCTGCATTTTTTCTGGATTTTGCCTTGTCCAAGTGAAAACGCCCGTCACCAAGGAAGTAGACATATCTGCAACCGCCTGTTTTGCGGCAGCTACCGCTGTTACGACTATCTGAGATGATTTCTTCTCAACCGCAATCTCAACCTTCTTGTCGATGTTTTCTTCAGTTAACCTCCGTCTTTCCTTTCTCTCCTCCGTGGTCTCACGGTAGTACTTCTTCCACGTGGCGCCATCTCCGACACCGTGCACGCGTCCATACGACTCGAGTATCCACCGGTTGTCGTTTCAATATGTTCAACGCCCGGTTGAATGGAGTGTCCCACTTGGGCCTCGCCAATGCCTCAGACGGCGAGTCGCTTTCGGCCGCAATCCGGTGCTGCTCTCTCTGCAAAAGGCACAAGGATCGTTTACAAATATGACTAACATGTGCAGTCGAATTGATCAGAAACTAAAATTACCAGCAGTCTCATGAACTCCGTAATGACCGGTGTTGTCTCGTAAACCTTCTTCACTGGGTCCCAATGGTGTCGGGCCCTCAGGACGTCACGCTCCTGCGGGACGGTGAAATCCGCCAAGGGGTCTGGGATGCCCAGACTCGCGGCTTCCGCGTCCTCCTTGGCCCATTTGGACCTCTTTCCGCCGTAACCACGACTTCCGAGGTGGTGGCTCCCAATGTTCCTCTTTTGAAGCCCCTTCATGTACTTAGACTTTTTTTTGGCAGCTTCGGCCTCGCAAGCCTCCTTGAATATTTGAAACTGCTCTTCCGTGATTGTCGGATTATCCTTTACAATCTCGGAGTAGGGTTCCCCGTCGTTGATCTTTGCTTTCACTCGATTTTTCCAGGCGGCCAACGCGTCTCCAAACTTGGTCATGGCGTGTTTGTTTATCTTCTTCATTGCCTGGTCCTCGTCTAGATCGTCATAATCCTTCTCATTCCGGCCCAGGAACAAGAATATCTGGTGAAACTTCTTTAGGAGGGAGCTCCTCATATCTTCTATCTTCTGTAGTTTCTCATCGTTGATGGTGGCGGTTGCCCGTACGATGCAGCCTATTTGATTGTCGTAGCACGCGCGTGCTTCCTTGGGCGCCTTTGGCTCAAAATTGCCGTCGTCCACCTCCGTGACCACCAGTCTAGTAGTCCTGAGTTTGTTAGGAACCCGTTGCCTCTTTGCTTTCGGTTCTACACCGGCTCCGCTCCCCGAGGCAGCACCGGTCTCGATGCCGGTCTGAATCTCAGCGCCAGTCTCAGTCTCAACACCGGTCTGCGTGTCGGTCTCAGTCCCCGATGCCACCGGTTGGCCCAGCAACAACATCGGTTGATTGTCGGTAAGGCTAAAATATTCGTCTACCGCCCGGTAGACGTCGTCGCAATCACTAGAACCCTGTCCTCCATCGTTGCTAGCCATGTTTCCTATGATTAAATCTAGTCAATAATTCTAGACCTAATAAAATGAATAATGACATAAAAAAGGACTATTGTTTTGCAGGAATGTTGACTCCTTCCTGGTGCGGCAAATCCCGGGCACTCGATATGTCCTAGTTTGTAGCACAAGTCATGCCGAAATTCACGGAAAATTTCGGCATGACCTTTGCTAAAAAGTGGACAAATCAAGAACCTAAAATTTGCCGGAACAGAAATGAATCAACATTCCGGCAAAACATAGGCCACTCAGCATCATTCCCTGGAAACAACAAAGCCACTTGGGCACAATCGAACAACTTCAATGAAAAGATATAACATGAGCAAACACTATTGAGGAATTTGCATATAACATGGCCACTTCAATGAAAAGATATAATCAACAATAATGGAATATGCAAATGAACATCAATGACATATAAGCTACTGTTCTGTTTGACCAAGTTTTTGAAAAGAAAAACAATTCTGTTTTTTGTTTATAGCTAAATGCCATAGCTACTGTTTTTTATTTATAGCTAAATACTTTTGTTTTTTGTCTAAAGCTAAAAGTCTAGGAACTACATTTTCTCTAACCCTTTTGACCTCACCAGAATTTCCACAGCAAGACCTTAGTACCTACACCCAATTTCTTCAAAAATATTCAGGTCCATAGTCCAAATAATTCAAATTTCATTTGAATGAAATTTGGAACAAATTCAGGTCCGTAGTCAAAATATTTTTTATAGCTAAGTGTTTTTGTTTATACCCTCTCTTAATTTAAATCTAAATGCTACTATTATTTATATACCCTCTATTAATTTAAAGCTAAATGGAATTACTGTTTAGGAATTTTCATAAAAATTGCCCTAGCTAATTTCCTAAAAAAATTGCTAATCATTTTTCCTAAATGCTATAAAATGCCTACTGCAAAAAAAATCTAGGGTTCATATGAACCCCTAGGGTTCATATGAACATCAACACAGTATCAACATATATATAATTGCCTGAGCAGAGAGAAATAGGAGGGTAGGGATAGGAGAGGCATAGCCTTACGGTCGGCGGTGAGGGCAGGCTCTGGCTCGGGCAGCGGTGGTGAGGTCGAAGGCAGCGGCTGCGAGCTTGATGGAGGCAACAGTGAGGTCGACGACGGCCTCGGGCGGCGGCTGTGATGTCGAGGGGGCGGCCTCGGGCGGCGGCGGTGTGGTCGAAGGCGGCGGGTGGCGGCGGTGTGGTTGAAGGCGGCCTCGGGCGGTGGCGGTGTGGTCGAAGGCAGCAGGGCAACGGCGGCGATGGAGCCGTTGGGGGACAGGGGGGAGTAGAGAGGGGGGGGGAAGGACTTAGCGAAATTTTGAGCCCGGGCTGCCGGGATTTGAGTCAAACTAGCAATAGCGCATTTTGCCGAAACGCGCTATAACTAAGATAGCTATAGCGTGTTCCAGAGAAATGCGCTACAGCTAACCCTTTCTGTTTTCTTTTTCTTTTTCTTTTGTTTTTTTACATTTTCTTTTTTTCATTTCTCCTTTTTATATTTCTTTCATTTTCATTTACTTTTCTACTTATTTTTCTATTTATTTTTCTTTTACATAGCAGTAGCGCTCTACAGCAGAAACGCGCTACTACATTGTTTTTAGCAGTAGCGTGCTTCTGGGAGAAGCGCTGCTACTATTCCTAGCCTACCGGCACTAGTGAGGGAATTTTAGTAGTAGCGCTTTTCTGTGAAGACGCGCTACTACTAAAATAATGGTTGTAGCGTGGTTTTGCAACAAGCTCTACTACTAAGTAGCGCTAGCGCCGAGTTTTGACCAACGCTACTACTATACCTCTGTGTATAGCGTTTTCCCTAGTAGTGTAGTTTTGTGTAGGTATGAGGGACTTGTGCGTGGTCTCCTACTTGATTGATACCTTGGTTCTCAAAAACTCAGGGAAATACTTACGGTACTTTGCTGCATCATCCTCTCCTCTTCGGGGAAATCCAATGCAGTGCTCAAGAGGGAGCAAGAAGAATTTCTGGCGCCGTTGCCGGGGAGGTTCACGCAAGCAAGTCAACAATACCAAGTACCCATCGCAATCCCTATCTCTCGCATTACATTATTTGCCATTTGCCTCTCGTTTTCCTCTCCCCCACTTCACCCTTTCCGTTTTATTTGCCCTCTCTTTCCCAATCTCCTCCTCTCTTTTCTGTTTGCCTTTTCTGGTTGCCTTTCTGTTTTCTCGTGTGATAGTTTTCTTATTTGTTGCGATGGCTCTACCTAGATTTGGTGACCTTCACCTTAAAAGGCTAGAGGAGATCAAAAGCAATGTTAGAAAGTTTATGGCTTTGCAATTTGAGCACAATAATTTCTTCAGAAACGAGCTTAAGGAACAAAAAAGTTTTTTGAGTTATATGAATAAAGAACTTGATGATATGTCTAAAGAATTTGATGGTATAAGGGCCCAAATTGCTCGTCTTGAAAAGATGACCGCTGAAGTTTCGGATATGCAAGCTACCTTAGTCAATAAGATGGCCGCTAAACCGAATTCCTATGAAAATCAAGATGAAGATCTAAAAGTTATTGATGTGTCCCCCATTAAATCTTTGTTTTGGAATATGAATCTTGATGAAACTGAATATGATCTTCCTTTACCTAGAAGGCGTTCTAAGAATTCGGAGTTTCTAGATCTTGATGATGAAATTGATGAAAGTGGGATTGAAAGAAATAGAAACCTAGATGTTGCTAAACCCACTATTTTGGATCTCAAGGAATTTAATTATGAAAATTGCTCTTTGATTGGTTGTATTTCCTTGTTGCAATCCGTGCTAGATTCTCCTCATGCTTATAGTCAAAATAAACCCTTTACCGAACACATTGTTGATGCTTTGATGCAATCTTATGAAGAAAAACTTGAGTTGAAAGTTTCTATCCCTAGAAAACTCTATGATGAGTGGGAACCTACTATTAAAATTAAAATTAAAGATTATGAGTTTCATGCTTTGTGTGATTTGGGTGCTAGTGTCTCTACTATTCCCAAAGCTTTGTGTGATTTGCTAGATTTCCGTGATTTTGATGATTCCTCTCTAAACTTGCATCTTGCGGATTCCACTATTAAAAACCTATGGGAAGAATTAATGATGTTTTTATTGTTGCAAATAGGCATTATGTGCCCGTAGATTTTATCGTTCTTGATATAGATTGCAATCCTTCATGTCCTATTATTCTTGGTAGACCTTTCCTTAGAACGATTGGTGCAATTATTGATATGAAGGAAGGGAATATTAGATTCCAATTTCCCTTAAAGAAGGGTATGGAACACTTCCCTAGAAAGAAAATAAAATTACCATATGAATCTATCATGAGAGCCACTTATGGATTGCCTACCAAAGATGGCAATACCTAGATCAATCCTTGCTTTTATGCCTAGCTAGGGGCGTTAAATGATAGCGCTTGTTGGGAGGCAACCCAATTTTATTTTGTGTTTTTTGTTTTTTCTTCTGTTTAGGAATAGATAATCCATCTAGCTTCTGTTTGTATGTGGTTTTATCTTTTAATTAGTGTTTGTGCCAAGTAGAACCTACTGAAAAACAGAAACTTTGTGCGCACGACTATAGTTATGTTAAATCACAGGAACGTGCTTTTGCGTTGATTCGTTTTGCTTATGTTCAATAAACAAATTTTCCAGGACTTCCTATTTTGGTAGTATTGTTAGAGTTCCATAAGTTTGCGTTAGTTACAGATTTCTACAGACTGTTCTGTTTTTGACAGATTCTGTTTTTCGTGTGTTGTTTGCTTATTTTGATGAATCTATGGCTAGTAAAATAGTTTATAAACCATAGAGAAGTTTGAATACAGTAGGTTTAACACCAAAATAAATAAATAATGAGTTCATTACAGTACCTTGAAGTAGTTTTTTGATTTCTTTCTCTAACGGAGCTCACGAGATTTCTGTTGAGTTTTGTGTTGTGAAGTTTTCAAGTTTTGGGTGAATTCTTTTGATGGATTATGGAACAAGAAGTGGCAAGAGCCTAAGCTTGGGGATGCCCATGGCACTCCCAAGATAACCCAAGGACATCAAAAAGTCAAAGCTTGGGGATGCCACGGAAGGCATCCCCTCTTTCGTCCACTTCCATCAGTAATTTACTTGGAGCTATATTTTTATTCACCACATGATATGTGTTTTGCTTGGAGCGTCTTGTATTATTTGCGTCTTTGCTTGTTAGTTTACCACAATCATCCTTGCTGTACACACCTTTTGAGAGAGCCATACATGAATTGGAATTTGTTAGAGTACTCTATGTGCTTCACTTATATCTTTTGAGCTTGATAGTTTTGCTCATAGTACTTCACTTATATATTTTGAGCGTGATCATTTTTGCTCTAGTGCTTCACTTATATATTTTAGAGCACGGTGGTGGATTTGTTTTAAAGAAACTATTGATCTCTCATGCTTCACTTAGATTATTCTGAGAGTCGTTAATAGCATGGTAATTTGCTTAATGTTAATATACTTGGTGTTCAAGGTATGTGAACCTTTCTTTTGAGTGAATTGAATACTAAGATAAGTTTGATGCTTCATAATTGTTTTGAGATATGGAGGTGATAATATCAAAGTCGTGCTAGTTGGGTGATTATGAATTTGAGAAATACTTGTGTTGAAGTTTGCAAGTCCCGTAGTATGCACGTATGGTTAAAGTTATGTAACAAATTTGAAACATGAAGTGTACCTGGCTTGTGCATCCTTATGAGTGGCGGTCGGGGACGAGCGATGGTCTTTTCCTACCAGTCTATCCCCCTAGGAGCATGCCCGTAGTACTTGATTTTTGATGACTTCTAAATTTTTGCAATAAGTATATGAGTTCTTTTGACTAATGTTGAGTCCATGGATTATACGCACTCTCACCTTTCCGCCTTTGCTAGCCTCTTCGGTACCGTGCACTGCCCTTTGTCACCTTGAGAGTTGGTGCAAACTTCGCCGGTGCATCCAAACCCCGTGATACGATACGCTCTATCACCCATAAACCTACTTATATCTTCCTCAAAACAGCCACCATACCTACCTATTATGGCATTTCCATAGCCATTCTGAGATATATTGCCATGCAACTTCCATCATCATCATCATGACATACATTACTTTTGTCATATTGCCATTGCATGATCATTTAGTTGACATCGTATTTGTGGCAAAGCCACCATGCATTATTTTTCATACATATCACTCTTGATTCATTGCACCATCTCGGTACACCGCCGGAGGCATTCATATAGAGTCATATCTTGTTCTAAGTTTCGAGTTGTAATCCTTATGTTGTAATCAATAGAAGTGTGATGATCATCATTATTAGAGCATTGCCCAAATAAACAAAAGAGAAAGGCCAAAATATATAAAAAAAGGAAGGCCCAAAAAAAAGGAAAATAAAAGGGCAATGCTACTATCTCTTTTTCCACACTTGTGCTTCAAAGTAGCACCTTGTTCTTCATGTAGTGAGTCTCATATATTGTGCTTCAAAGTAGCACCTTGTTCTTCATGTAGTGAGTCTCATAAGTTGTCTTTTTATACTAGTGGGAATTTTTCATTATAGAACTTGGCCTGTATATTCCTATGATGGGCTTCCTCAAATGCCCTAGGTCTTCATGAGCAAGCAAGTTGGATGCACACCCACTCGTTTTCTTTCGTTGAGCATTCATAGCTCTAGTGCATCCGTTGCATGGCAATCCCTACTCCTCATGTTGACATCAATTGATGGGCATCTCCATAGCCCGTTGATTAGCCTCGTCAACGTGAGACTTTCTCCTTTTTGGTCTTCTCCACACAATCCCCATCATCATATTCTATTCCACCCATAGTGCTATATCCATGGCTCACGCTCATGTATTGCGTGAAGGTTGAAAAAGTTTGAGATTATTTAAGTATGAAACAATTGCTTGGCTTGTCATCGGGGGTATAGAAGTTGGGAACATCTTTGTGTGACGAAAATGAAGCATAGCCTAACTATATGATTTTGTAGGGATGAACTTTCTTTTGCCATGTTATTTTGAGAAGACATGATTGCTTTGATTAGTATGCTTGAAGTATTATTATTTTCGTGTCAATATGAACTTTTGTCTTGAATCTTTCGGATCGGAATATTAATATCACAATTAAGAAGTTTTACATTGAAATTATGCCAAAGTATCACTCCGCATAAAAAATTCTTTTTTATCATTTACCTACTCGAGGACGAGCAGGAATTAAGCTTGGGGATGCCTGATACGTCTCCAACGTATCTATAATTTTTGATTGCTCGATGCTACTTTATCTACTGTTTTGGACTATATTGCGCTTTATTTTCCACTTTTATATTACTTTTGGGACTAACCTATTAACCGGAGGCCCAGCCCAGAATTGTTGTTTTTGCCTTTTTCAATATTTCGAAGAAACAAAATATCAAACGGAGTCCAAACGGAATGAAACCTTCGGGAACGTGATTTTCCAACCGAACGTGATCCAGGAGACTTGGACCCTACTCCAAGCAGTGCCAGAGGCGGTCACGAGGGTGGAGGGCGCGCCCCCATTGGGCGCGCCCCCCTACCTCATGGGCCCCTCGACGCTCCACCGACATACTCCTTCGTCCTATATATACCTACGTATCCCCGAACGACCAGAACAGGAGCCAAAAACCTAATTCCACCGCCGCAACCTTCTGTATCCATGAGATCCCATCTTGGGGCCTATTCCGGAGCTCCGCCGGAGGGGGCATCCACCATGGAGGGCTTCTACATCATCACCATAGCCCCTCCGATGAAGTGTGAGTAGTTTACTTAAGACCTTCAGGTCCATAGCTAGTGGCTAGATGGCTTCTTCTCTCTTTTTGGATCTCAATACAATGTTCTCCCCCTCTCTTGTGGAGATCTATTCGATGTAATCTTCTTTTTGCGGTGTGTTTGTTGAGACCGATGAATTGTGGGTTTATGATCCAATATTATCTATTGAAAAAATTTGATTCTTCTCTGAATTCTTTTATGTATGATTGAGTTATCTTTGCAAGTCTCTTCGAATTATCCTTTTTGGTTTGGCCAACTAGATTGGTAGTTCTTGCAACGGGAGAAGCGCTTAGCTTTGGGTTCAATCTTGTGGTGTCCTTAACCAGTGACAGAAAGGGTTGCAAGGCACGTATTGTATTGTTGCCATTGAGGATAACAAGATGGTTTTTTTTATCATATTGCATGAATTTATCCCTCTACATCATGTCATCTTGCTTAAGGCGTTACTCTGTTTTTACTTAATACTCTAGATGCATGCTGGATAGCGGTCGATGAGTGGAGTAATAGTAATAGATGCAGAATCGTTTCGATCTACTTGTTTTGGACGTGATGCCTATATACATGATCATTGCCTAGATATACTCATAACTATGCTCAATTCTGTCAATTGCTCAACAGTAATTTGTTCACCCACCGTAGAATACTTATGCTCTTGAGAGAAGCCACTAGTGAAACATATGGCCCCCGGGTCTATTCTCATCATATCAATCTCTATCACTTTATTTACTTGCTTTGTTTTTACTTTGCCTTTTACTTTTTTACTTTGCATCTATCTATCAAAAATACCAAAAATATTATCTATCAGATCTCACTCTTGTAAGTGACCGTGAAGGCATTGACAACCCCTAAGCGTTGGTTGCGAGTTGCTATCTTTTTGTGTAGGTACGAGGGACTTGTGCGTGGTCTCCTACTAGATTGATACCTTGGTTCTCAAAAACTGAGGGAAATACTTACGCTACTTTGCTGCATCATCCTCTCCTCTTCGGGGAAATCCAACGCAGTGCTCAAGAGGTAGTGGATAGTAACATTACCATAAGTGTCTGTCTTTTTCTTGAAAATCCATTTATTCTCGATGGCTTGCCGATCATCGGGCAAGTCAACCAAAGTCCATACTTTGTTCTCGTACATAAATCCCATCTCAGATTTTATAGCCTCAAGCCATTTTGCGGAATCTGGGCTCACCATCGCTTCCTCATAGTTCGTAGGTTCGCCATGGTCAAGTAACATGACCTCCAAAATAGGATTACCGTACCACTTTGGTGTGGATCTTACTCTGGTTGACCTACGAGGATCGGTAGTAACTTGATCTGAAGTTTCATGATCATTATCATTAGCTTCCTCACTAATTGGTGTAGTCATCACAGGAACTATTCTATATGATGAACTACTTTCCAATAAGGGAGTAGGTACAGTTACCTCATCAAGTTCTACTTTCCTCCCACTCACTTCTTTCGAGAGAAACTCCTTCTCTAGAAAGGATCCATCTTAGCAACGAATATTTTGCCTTCGGATCATGATTGAAGGTGTACCCAACAGTTTCCTTTGGGTATTCTATGAAGACGCACTTCTCCGATTTGTGTTTGAGCTTATCATGTTGAAACTATTTCACATAAGCATCAAAGCCCCAAACTTCAAGAAACGACAACTTAGGTTTATTGCTAAACCATAGTTCATATGGTGTCGTCTCAACGGATTTAGATGGTGCCCTATTTTAACGTGAATGTAGCAATCTCTAATGCATAACCCCAAACCGATATTGGTAAATCGGTAAGAGACATCATTGATTGCACCATATCAAATAAAGTGTGGTTATGACGTTCGGACACACCGTTACATTGTGGTGTTCAAGGTGGCATGTGTTTGTGAAACTATTCTACATTATTTTAACTGAAGGCCAAACTCTTAACTCAAATATTCATCTCCACGATCAGATCGTAGAAACTTTATTTTCTTGTTATGATGATTTTCGACTTCACTCTAAAATTCTTTGAACCTTTTAACTATTTCAGACTTATGTTTCATTAACTAGATATACTGATATCTGCTCAAATCATTTGTGAAGGTCAGAAAATAACGATACTTGCCACGAGCATCAACACTCATTGGACCACATACATCGGTATGTATTATTTCCAACAAGTTAATAGCTCATCCATTGTTCCGGAGAATGGAGTTTTAGTCATCTTGCCCAAAAGGCACGGTTCACAAGCATCAAATGATTCATAACCAAGTGATTCCAAAAATCCATCTTTATGGAGTTTTTTCATGCGCTTTACACCGATATGACCCAATCGGTAGTGCCACAAATAAGTTGCACTATCATTATTAACTTTGCATCTTTTGGCATCAATATTATGAATATGTGTATCACTATGATCGTGATCCAACAAACTATTTTCATTGTGTGTATGACCATCGAAGGTTTTATTCATGTAAATAGAACAACAATTATTCTCTGACTTCAAATGAATAATTGTATTGCAATAAACATGTTCAAATCATATTCATGCTCAACGCAAATGCCAAATAACATTTATTTAGGTTTAACACTAATCTCGAAAGTATAGGGAGTGTGTGATGACGATCATATTAATCTTGGAACTACTTCCAATACTCATCATCACTTCCCCTTCAACTAGTCTCTCCTTATTCGGTTACTCCTGTTTTGAGTTACTAATCTTAGCCACCGAACAAGTATCAAATACTCAGGGGCTACTATAAATACTAGTAAGGCATACATCAATAACCTGTATATCAAATATACCCTTGTTCACTTTGCCATCCTTCTTATCCACCAAATATTCAGGGCATTTCCGCTTCCAGTGATCATTTCCTTTGCAGTGTAAGCACTCAGTTTCAGGCTTTGTTCAACTTTGGGCTTCTTCACGGAAGTGACAACTTGCTTGCCATTATACATGAAGTTCCCTTTCTTTCCCTTTGCCCTTTTCTTGAAACTAGTGGTCTTGTCAATCATCAACACTTGATGCTTTTTCTTTATTTCTACCTTCGTCGATTTCAACATCACGAAGAGCTCGGGAATCGTTTTCGTCATCCCTTGCATACTATAGTTCATCATGAAGTTCTAGCAACTTGGTTATGGTGACTAGAGAACTCTGTCAATCACTATCTTATCTGGAAGGTTAACTCCCACTTGATTCAAGCGATTGTAGTACCCAGACAATCTGAGCACATGCTCATTTCTTGAGCTATTCTCCTCCATCTTTTAGCTATAGAACTTGTTGGAGACTTCGTATCTCTCAACTCGGGTATTTGCTTGAAATATTAACTTCAGCTTCTGTAACATCTCATATGGTCCATGACGTTCAAAACGTCTTTGAAGTCCCGATTCTAGGCCGTTAAGCATGGTGCACTAAACTATCAGGTAGTCATCATATTGAGCTAGCCAAACGTTCATAACGTCTGCATCTGCTCTTGCAATAGGTCTGTCACCTAGCGGTGCATCAAGGACATAATTCTTCTGTGCAACAATGAGGATAATCCTCAGATCACGGATCCAATCCGCATCATTGCTACTAACATCTTTCAACATACTTTTTCTCTAGGAACATATATAAAACATAGGGAAAGAACAACACGAGCTATTGATCTACAACATAATTTGCAAAATACTATCAGGACTAAGTTCATGATAAATTAAAGTTCAATTAATCATACTAGTCGGCAACCCGTGCATCTGCATGGGCTAGCTATCATTAGAAAAACATGATAGTTAATCTTATTGAATGACATATTTTTTATGAATAACTATAAGACTTTGTAGTTACAAAAAGTTCTGCAAACCTTGGCGATGCTCTAGTAAGATATTAATAATCAAGACTACACATTGGTTATTGAACGACATTTTTTTCTATGAACAACTAAAGAAGATTGAAAGGTAAGAAAACTTCTGAAAACATTGGCGATATTGCGGTAAGATATTAATTATCAAGACCGCACATTGGTGTAATAACTATGAAGATGCACAAATCTATTAGATTGAAGGAGTAAGACATCTTATGCAAACTTCTAACCCACATATAGCTAATGCGCAAACAACATGCACGACCCAAAAGCGTTTTAGTAAGGATCTATGCGAATATAATTTTCCATGCGTAGCACAATGCAATTTTCCTATGATATACCAAATATGGAAGGATTAAATGTATAGAGACGAATCAGTGTGATACCAATGCAAGTGCGGACTTAATTACAATATCATCAGGATTTCCATCCTTATTACTAATGAAACTGGGACCTTACTATTTTTGTATGAAATTGTTTTGTATATATTAGAAATATGCATCACATAATCTTATGCAAATCATATCCATTGAATTTCTTCATATAAAAATTCTTGAACAACATTGACCAAGCACACTTAGGGCAGCATACTGAAAGAATCATGTGTATTCACTCTTCTCTGCATAAATGAGTCCATCTCATGACTCTTCTTGTGATCCTGGGAGCAAAATATGAACATTTTCTGTTGTTGTATCAGGTCATTCTCCGAGTCATGTGACCATTCTGCATCTGAGATTTCTAATGATGCCACTTCTCTAAAAATACGTACCTACCTGCATATAAGAAAATCACAACCATAGTGAACAAACCATCCATACAACTAATTATGCCCGAACGCACTTCCGTAACAATGCATTCAATAATGCCTGTTGTACTCAGAGAAATAATTCCTTCAACAATACTTGTGCATCCATCGTTGAATAAAGGTACCACTAAAGATTACCCGGTTCAAAAAGGGAAATATATTTCTTCTCAAATCCATCATAACTGAATAAAATTCGTTGTTCGTTAATGCAACAGTCATAATTGAGTAAACACAACATAGGATACTCATGTAAGTGTCATATAGATCCTTGGTATTTCAATGTATTACTTGGGAAAAAATGTATGTTGCGACTAATTTCGAGAAATGTATATATGTGAATTGATCAGCACTCTGGAATACCTTCTTTGACGTGCATTCTTTTTTTCCTCATTTCCTCAAGCGGAGTTGTAAAGTTAAAGATATGAAGATTATAACTGAATAATAACTAATGACAGAAAAACGTGGATGAACTAAGTACCCCAAAATACATGGATTTCACCAAGTCACTTCATGGCGTAAGTTTTATTTGAACAACAATAATAATTGCTTAATCCTGCTAACTTGATATCTCCACAACCTCATAATAGCTAATGTCCTTATTCGGTGGCCAGCTAATACTGTGTGATCAAAATATAAAAAATGTATGGATTATGTGATCCAACGATGAAATAGAAAATACATGAATGACTCATACTGAAGTGCGATTGATTTGCATATTCAGACGATAACAATACTGTACCTAACACGCAAGTACATGCTTCAAAATGAGATCAAGGACATGAGCTAAACTGAATCAAACGTACATTATCCAAATTAGAAAAACTCAAATAATCTCGTTGCCGCACTCAAATTAGCACCAGGTATGATCAAACCACTCTCAGTTGATAGTTTTCATTTTTTGCATCGAATAACCATCGAATACCGTTGACCACCAAAAAAGCATGTGAAATATGCATGCATGTTACAGAAGAAGCTAACAAATACATTCTGTATAATTACAGTATGTGCGCTGCTCAAACATAAAACAGATCCATGAAGCTTACCATCCATTCAAAACCATTAACATTTCACATGTATGTGCTATAGATTTAAGAAAAAATAATTGTAAGTAGTTACTAATGGAGCTTTGGTCTGAAATACTAATGGATTGCCACCAGTTCTCAACAGCTTGCCATCCATATAACCTCCTGTGTGGTAATATATGGAAAAGGAATAAAGGAGATGTTTCCAAATCTGATTCAGTGATTCATATGGTGGTATACCAACAAACTTACACCAGACTTCTAGAAAAAGAGGATGGGTTATCCCAAGCAAACAGGTTGGTTGTGGTAGTTCTTGTTGTTCTACAACGGAGCGAGAAAGAACATAGCGAAACTGCTGAATTATGTTAATATAAAATAGTCCTAATTAATTTAGATTCACTATGACTTGTGTGAGGAGAGAAGAAATGATGCACCAGCCTTGATTGCAAGGGTAAACCGAGGAATTGAGGGCTCTAACATTGTATCTCCATTGGAGCCCATCCAGCACCCGGATTGCTGCCGTGGGTGCGTGCTTGCGACTATTTCTCGTTGTGCAACGCGAGAATGGGAGGAGGGTTTGGGACAGAGGTGGGACGTCTCGTCGTCTGGACTGGTTACTGCGGGCGATCGATCCCGCTGCCATCAGAGGCGCCAAGGAGGTAGAAACGGATTTGTTACCTTCACCGGCACCTTGCAAAAACGGATCAGACGGAGACTATGATTTGCGGGACGCACCAGCCTTGATTTCAGCCTTGATAGCAAGGGTAAACCGAGGAATTGAGGGCTCTAACATTGTATCTCCATTGGAGCCCATCCAGCACCCGGATTGCTGTCACGGGTGCGTGCTCGCGATGATTTCTCTTTGTGCCACCTGAGAACGGGAGGAGGGTTTGGGACTGAGGTTAGACATCTTGTCGTCTGGACTGGTTACTGCGGGCGATCGATCCCGCTGCCATCAAAGGCGCCAAGGTGGTAGAAACGGATTTGTTACATTTCACCGGCACCTTGCGAAAACGGATCAAAGGGAGACTATGATTTGCAACTTTTTTGTTTGAGGTAAAGAGGAAGAATAGAGAGAAGAACGCCAGGCTAGTAAGATCCTAATCGGAGAGAAAGGCGACTCCATGGGGCAGTCATGGAATTGAACACCCTAGGCCGAGAAGCCTTTTTTTAGTTGAAAGACGGAGCAGCTTGTGGAGATTACATATGTGTGAGTAGCTTCTGGAGATTAGATACGACTGTTTTTCTTTCAGATCATGTCCGGCCGTTGGAAGACTATCCAGCAGGTACGCATAGAAGTAGGACTCTTCTATCGAAAATAAGTAGGACTCCTTTTTTATCATGTGATTTCAGCCGTACGTATAGAAGTAGGACTCCTTTTTAATGGGACCAATATAATTATGTGTACGTATACTCACAAAAAGAACAGGAGAAGAATTTGTGAGAAATCTTTTTTAACGTCATTGCCTTGTGATGTGTCCTTTTGTAACGTGACTTTTAGAATTTGACGTAATCTATTTTTTTCATGGCCTTTCATGTCTGATTAATTCTAGATTAAATCTGGCCGTTATAACTCGGTCCCGTCAGAGATTAACGGCTCATATTTTCTAATTAACGTGGAAATTTCTTGGAAGTCGCTAATTAGTATAGGTATAGATAGATAGATAGATTACTTAAGAACTCCCACTTAGATAGACATTCCTCTAATCATCTAAGTAATCACGTGATCCAAATCAACTAAACCATGTCCGATCATCACGTGAGATGGAGTAGTTTTCAATGGTGAACATCACTATGTTGATCATATCTACTATATGATTCACTCTTGACCTTTCGATCTCGAGTGTTCCGAGGCCATATATGTATGTGCTAGGCTCGTCAAATTTAACCTAAGTATTCCGCGTGTGCAACTGTTTTGCACCCGTTGTATTTGAACGTAGAGCCTATCACACCCAATCATCACGTGGTGTCTCAGCATGAAGAACTTTCGCAACGGTGCATACTCAGAGAGAACATTTATACCTTGAAATTAGGTGAGAGATCATCTTATAATGCTACTGTCAATCAAAGAAAAATAAGATGCATAAAGGATAAACATCACATGCAATCAATATAAGTGATATGATATGACCATCATCATATTGTGCTTGTGATCTCTATCTTCGAAGCACCGTCATGATCACCATCGTCACCGGCACGACACCTTGATCTCCATCGTAGCATCGTTGTCGTTCCGCCACCTATTACTTCAACGACTATCGCTACTGCTTAGTGCTAAAGTAAAGCAATTACAGGGCGATTGCATTGCATACAATAAAGCGACAACCATATGGCTCCTGCCAGTTGCCGATAACTCGGTTACAAAACATGATCATCTGATACAATAAAATATAGCATCACGTCTTGACCATATCACATCACAACATGCCCTGCAAAAACAAGTTAGACATCCTCTACTTGTTGTTGCATGTTTTACGTGGCTGCTACGGGCCGAGCAAGAACCGTTCTTATCTACGCATCGAAACCATAACAATAGTTTGTCAAGTTAGTGCTGTTTTAACCTTCTCAAGGACCGGGCGTAGCCACACTCGGTTCAACTAAAGTTGGAGAAACTGACACCCGCCGGCCACCTATGTGCAAAGCAAGTCGGTAGAACCAGTCTCGCGCAAGCGTACCCGTAATGTCGGTCCGGGCCGCTTCATCCAACAATACCGCCGAACCAAAGTATGACATGCTGGTAAGTAGTATGACTTGTATCGCCCACAACTCACTTGTGTTCTACTAGTGTATATAACATCTACGCATAAAACCAGGCTCGGATGCCACTGTTGGGGAACGTAGTAATTTCAAAAAATTTCCTACGCACACGCAAGATCATGGTGATGTATAGCAACGAGAGGGGAAAGTGCGTCCACGTACCCTCGTAGACCGAAAGCGGAAGCATTAGCACAACGCGGGTGATGTAGTCGTACATCTTCACGATCCGACCGATCCAAGTACTGAACGTACGGCACCTCCGAGTTCAGCACACGTTCAGCTCGATGACGTCCCACGAACTCCGATCCAGCAGAGCTTTGCGGGAGAGTTCCGTCAGCACGACGGCGTGATGACGGTGTTGATGATGCTACCGACACAGGGCTTCGCCTAAGCACCGCTACGATATTACCGAGGTGGAGTATGGTGGAGGGGGGCACCGCACATGGCTAAGAGATCAAGAGATCAATTTTTGTGTTCTAGGGTGCCCCCGTACCCCTGTATATAAAGGAGCAAGGGGGGAGGCGGTCGGCCAAGGAGGAGGGCGCGCCAAGGGGGGAGTCCTACTCCCACCGGGAGTAGGACTCCTCCTTTCCTTCTTGGAGTAGGAGAGAAGGAAAGAGGGGAGAGGGAGAAGGAAAAGGGGGCTGCACCCCTTGTCCAATTCGGACCAGAGGGGGGCCACGCGCCTCCTTCCTTTTGGCCTCTCTCCTCTATTCCTGTATGGCCCAATAAGGCCCATATACTCCCCGGCGAATTCCCGTAACTCTCCGGTACTCCAAAAAATACCCGAATCACTCGGAACCTTTCAGATGTCCGAATATAGTCGTCTAATATATCGATCTTTACGTCTCGACCATTTCGAGACTCCTTGTCATGTCCCCGATCTCATCCGAGACTCCAAACTACCTTCGGTACATCAAAACACATAACTCATAATATAAATCGTCACCAAACTTTAAGCGTGCGGACCCTACGGGTTCGAGAACTATGTAGACATGACCGAGACACGTCTCCGGTCAATAACCAATAGCGGAACCTGGATGCTCATATGGACTCCCACATATTCTACGAAGATCTTTATCGGTCAAATCGCACAACAACATACGTTGTTCCCTTTGTCATCGATATGTTATTTGCTCGAGATTAGATCGTCTGTATCTCAATACCTAGTTCAATCTCGTTACCGACAAGTCTCTTTACTCGTTATGTAATGCATCATCCCGCAACTAACTCATTATTCACATTGCTTGCAAGGCTTATAGTGATGTGCATTGCCGAGAGGGCCCAGAGGTACCTCTCCGATAATCGGAGTGATAAATTCTAATCTTGAAATACGCCAACTCAACAAGTACCTTTGGAGACACCTGCAGAGCTCCTTTATAATCTCCCAGTTACGTTGTGACGTTTGGTAGCACATAAAGTGTTCCTCCGATAAACGGGAGTTGCATAATCTCATAGTCATAGCTAGGAACATGTATAAGTCATGAAGAAAGCAATAGCAACATACTAAATGATCAAGTGCTAAGCTAACGGAATGGGTCAAGTCAATCACATCATTCTCCTAATGATGTGATACCGTTAATCAAATGACAACTCATGTCTATGGCTAGGAAACTTAACCATCTTTGATTCATGAGCTAGTCAAGTAGAGGCATACTAGTGACACTATGTTTGTCTATGTATTCACACATGTATTATGTTTCCGGTTAATACAATTCTAGCATGAATAATAAACATTTATCATGAAATAAGGAAATAAATAATAACTTTATTGTTATTTCCTCTAGGGCATATTTCCTTCAGTCTCCCACTTGCACTAGAGTCAATAATCTAGTTCACATCACCATGTGATTTAACACCAATATTCACATCTGTATGTGATTAACACCCATAGTTCACAACGTCATGTGACCAACACCCAAAGAGTTTACTAGAGTCAATAATCTAGTTCAGATAGATATGTGATTAACACCCAAAGAGTACTAAGGTATGATCATGTTTTTCTCATGAGAGAAGTTTAGTCAACGGGTCTGTCACATTCAGAGCCGTATGTATTTTGCAAATATTCTATGTCTACAATGCTCCGCACGAAGCTACTCTAGATAATTGCTCCCACTTTCAATATGTATCCAGATTGAGACCTAGAGTCATCTGGATCGGTGTAAAAGCTTGCACCGATGTAACTCTTTATGATGGACTCTTTTATCACCTCCATAATCGAGAAATATTTCCTTAGTCCGCACTAAGGATATTCTTGACCGTTGTCCAGTGATCTACTCTTAGATCAAAATTGTACACCCTTGCCAAACTCAGAGCAAGGTATACAATAGGTCTGGTACACAACATAGCATACTTTATAGAACCTATGACTGAGGCATAGGGAATGCCTTTTCATTCTATTTCTATTTTCTTCCATGGTCGGGTTTTGAGTCTTACTCAACTTTACACCTTGTAATATAGACACGAATTCCTTCTTTGACTTATCCATTTTGAACTATTTCAAAACTTGCCAAGGTATATACTCATTGAAAAATCTTATCAAGCATCTTGATCTATCTTATAGATCTTGATGCCCAATATGTAAGTAGCTTCACCGAGGTCTTTCATTGAAAAACTTTTATTCAAATATCCTTTTATGGTATCCAGAAATTCTATATCATTTCCAATCAACAATATGTCGTCTACATATAATATCAGAAATGCTACAGAGCTCCCACTCACTTTCTTGTAAATACAGGCTTCTCCAAAAGTCTGTATAAAACCATATGTTTTGATCACACTATCAAAGCGTTTATTCCAACTTCGAGAGGCTTGCACCAGTCCATAAATGGATCGCTGGAGCTGGCAAACTTTGTTAGCACCTTTCGGATCGACAAAACCTTCTGGTTGCATCATATACAACTCTTCCTCTAGAAATCCATTCAGGAATGCAGTTTCGACATCCATTTGCCATATTTTATAATCATAAAATGCGGAAATTGCTAACATGATTCGTACAAACTTAAGCATCGCTACGGGTGAGAAAGTCTCATCATAGTCAACCCCTTGAACTTGTCGAAAACCTTTCGCAACAAGTCGAGCTTTGTAGACAGTAACATTACCATCAGCGTCAGTCTTTTTCTTGAAAATCCATTTATTCTCGATGGCTTGCCGATCATCAGGCAAGTCAATCAAAGTCCATACTTTGTTCTCATACATGAATCCCATCTCAAATTTCATGGCCTCAAGCCATTTTGCGGAATCTGGGATAACCATTGCTTCCTCACAGTTCATAGGTTCCCCATGGTCAAGTAACATGACCTCCAGAATAGGATTACCGTACCACTTTGGTGCGGATCTTACTCTGGTTGACCTACGAGGTTCGGGAGTAACTTGATCTGAAGTTTCATGATCATTATCATTAGCTTCCTCACTAATTGGTGTAGTCGTCACAGGAACCGTTCTCTGTGATGAACTACTTTCCAATAAGGGAGTAGGTACAGCTACCTCATCAAGTTCTACTTTCCTCCCACTCACTTCTTCCGAGAGAAACTCCTTCTCTAGAAAGGATCCATATTAGCAACGAATATTTTGCCTTCAGATCTGTGATAGAAGGTGTACCCAACAGTTTCCTTTTGGTATTCTATGAAGACGCACTTCTCCAATTTGGGTTCGAGCTTATCAGGTTGAAACTATTTCACATAAGCATCGCAACCCCAAACTTTAAGAAACGACAACTTAGGTTTATTGCTAAACCATAGTTCATACGGTGTCGTCTCAACGGATTTAGATGGTGCCCTATTTTAATGTGAATGCAGCTATCTCTAATGCATAACCCCAAAACGATATCGGTAAATTGGTAAGAGACATCATTGATAGCACCATATCAAATAAAGTGCGGTTATGACGTTCGGACACACCGTTATGCTGTGGTGTTCCAGGTGGCATGAGTTTGTGAAACTATTCCACATTATTTTAACTGAAGGCCAAACTTGTAACTCAAATATTCATCTCCACGATCAGATCATAGAAAATTTATTTTCTTATTACGATGATTTTCCACTTCACTCTGAAATTCTTTGAAACTTTCAACTGTTTTAGACTTATGTTTCATTAAGTAGATATACTCATATCTGCTCAAATCATTTGTGAAGGTCAGAAAATAACGATACTTGCCACGAGCATCAACACTCATTGGACCGCATACATCAATATGTATTATTTCCAACAAGTCAGTTGCTCGTTCGATTGTTTCGGAGAACGGAGTTTTAGTCATCTTGCCCAAAAGGCACGGTTTGCAAGCATCAAATGATTCATAACCAAGTGATTCCGAAAATCCATCTTTATGGAGTTTTTTCATGCGCTTTACACCGACATGACCCAAATGGCAGTGCCACAAATAAGTTGCACTATCATTATTAACTTTGCATCTTTTGGCATCAATATTATGAATATGTGTATCACTACGATCGAGATCCTTGAAATTATTTTCATTAGGTGTATGACCATCGAAGGTTTTATTCATGTAGATAGAACAACAATTATTATCTGACTTTAAATGCATAACCGTATTGCAATAAACATGATCAAATCATATTCATGCTCAACGCAAATGCCAAATAACATTTATTTAGGTTTAACACTAATCTCGAAAGTATAGGGAGTGTGCGATGATGATCATATTAATCTTGGAACTACTTCCAACACTCATCATCACTTCCCCTTCAACTAGTCTCGGCTTATTCTATAATTCCTGTTCCGAGTTACTAATCTTAGCAGCCGAAGAAGTATCAAATACTTAGGGGCTACTATAAACACTAGTAAGCCACACATCAATAACCTGTATATCAAATATACCCTTGTTCACTTTGCCATCCTTCTTATCCATGAAATATTCAGGGCATTTCCGCTTCCAGTGATCATTTCCTTTGCAGTGTAAGCACTCAGTTTCAGGCTTTGGTTCAGCTTTGGGCTTCTTTGCGGAAGTGACAACTTGCTTGCCATTATACATGAAGTTCCCTTTCTTTCCCTTTGCCCTTTTCTTGAAACTAGTGGTCTTGTCAATCATCAATACTTGATGCTCTTTCTTGATTTCTACCTTCGTCAATTTCAACATCACGAAGAGCTCGGGAATCATTTTTGTCATCCCTTGCATACTATAGTTCATCACAAAGTTCTAGCAACTTGGTTATGGTGACTAGAGAACTCTATCAATCACTATCTTATCTGGAAGCTTAGCTCCCACTTGATTCAAGCGATTGTAGTACCCAGACAATCTGAGCACATGCTCACTGCTTGGGCTATTCTCCTCCATCTTTTAGCTATAGAACTTGTTGGACACTTCATATCCCTCAACTCGGGTATTTGCTTGAAATATTAACTCAACTTTTGGAACATCTCATTTGGTCCATGACGTTCAAAATGTCTTTGAAGTCTCGATTCTAGGCCGTTAAGCATGGTGCACTAAACTATCAAGTAGTCATCATATTGAGCTAGCCAAACGTTCATAACGTGTGCATCTGCTCCTGCAATAGGTCTCTCACCTAGCGGTGCATCAAGGACATAATTCTTCTGTGCAGCAATGAGGATAATCCTCAGATCACGGATCCAATCCGCATCATTGCTACTAACATCTTTCAACATAGTTTTTCTCTAGGAACATATATAAAAGATAGGGAAATAACAACACGAGCTATTGATCTACAACATAATTTGCAAAATACTCAGGACTAAGTTCATGAAAAATTAAAGTTCAATTAATCATATTACTTAAGAACTCCCACTTAGATAGACATCCCTCTAATCATCTAAGTGATCACGTGATCCAAATTAACTAAACAATGTCCGATCATCACGTGAGATGGAGTAGTTTTCAATGGTGAACATCACTATGTTGATCATATCTACTATATGATTCACTCTTGACCTTTCGGTCTCTAGTGTTCTGAGGCCATATCTGTATATGCTAGGCTCGTCAAGTTTAACCTGAGTATTCCGCGTGTGTAACTGTTTTGCACCCGTTGTATTTGAACGTAGAGCCTATCACACCGTTCATCACGTGGTGTCTCAACACGAAGAACTTTTGCAACGGTGCATACTCAGGCAGAACACTTATACCTTGAAATTAAGTGAGAGATCATCTTATAATGCTACTGTCAATCAAAGCAAAATAAGATGCGTAAAGGATAAACATCACACGCAATCAATATAAGTGATATGATATGGCCATCATCATCTTGTGCTTGTGAACTCTATCTTCGAAGCACCGTCATGATCACCATCGTCACCGGCGCGACACCTTGATCTCCATCATAGCATTGTTGTCGTTCCGCCACCTATTGCTTCTACGACTATCGCTACCGCTTAGTGATAAAGTAAAGCAATTCCAGGTCGATTGCATTGCATACAATAAAGCGACAACCATACGGCTCCTGCCAGTTGCCGATAACTCGGTTACAAAACATGATCATCTGATACAATAAAATATAGCATCACGTCTTGACCATATCACATCACAACATGCCCTGCAAAAACAAGTTAGACGTCCTCTACTTTGTTGTTGCAAGTTTTACGTGGCTGCTACGGGCTGAGCAAGAACTGTTCTTACCCACGCATCAAAACCACAACGATAGTTTCTCAAGTTAGTGCTGTTTTAACCTTCTCAAGGACAGGGCGTAGCCACACTCGGTTCAACTAAAGTTGGAGAAACTGACACCCGCCAGCCACCTATGTGCAAGCGTACGTGTAAGCGTACCCGTGCGCGTAATGTCGGTAGAACCACCTATATCCAACAATACCGCCGAACCAAAGTATGACATGCTGGTAAGCAGTATGACTTGTATCACCCACAACTCACTTGTGTTCTACTCGTTCATATAACATCTATGCATAAAACCAGGCTCGGATTCCACTGTTGGGGAACGTAGTAATTTCAAAAAAAATCCTACGCACACGCAAGATCATGGTGATGTATAGCAACGAGAGGGGAGAGTGTGTCCACGTACCCTCATAGACCGAAAGCGGAAGCGTTAGCACAATGCGGGTGATGTAATCGTACGTCTTCACGATCCGACCGATCCAAGAACCGAACATACGGCACCTCCGAGTTCAGCACACGTTCAGCTCGATGACATCCCACAAACTCCGATCCAGCAGAGATTTGTAGGAGAGTTCCGTCAGCACGACAGCGTGATGACGGTGTTGATGATGCTGCCGACGAAGGGCTTCGCCTAGGCACCGCTACGATACTACCGAGGTCGAATATGGTGGAGGGGGGCACCGCACATGGCTAAGATATCAAAAGATCAATTATTGCGTTCTAGGATGCCCGCTACCCCGTATATAAAGGAGCAAGGGGCGAGGCGGTCGGCCAAGGAGGAGGGCGCGCCAAGGGGGGAGTCCTACTCCCACCGGGAGTAGGACACCTCCTTTCTTTGTTGGAATAGGAGAGAAGGAAAGAGGGGGTGAGGGAGAAGGAAAAGGGGGCTGCACCCCTTGTCCAATTCGGAATAGAGGGGTGGCGCACGCCTCCTTCCTTTTGGCCTCTCTCCTCTATTCCCGTATGGCCGAATAAGGCCCATATACTCCCCCGCGAATTCCCGTAACTCTCTGGTACTCCGAAAAATACCTGAATCACTCAAAACCTTTCCGATGTCCGAATATAGTCGTCCAATATATTGATCTTTATGTCTCAACCATTTCGAGACTCCTCGTCATGTCCCCGAACTTTAAGCGTCATCCGGGACTCCAAACTACATTCGGTACATCAAAACACATAACTCATAATATAAATCGTCACTGAACTTTAAGCGTGCGGACCCTACCGGTTCGAGAACTATGTACAGATGACCGAGACACGTCTCTGGTCAATAACCAATAGCTGAACCTGGATGCTCATATTGGCTCGCACATATTCTACGAAGATCTTAATCGGTCAAACCGCATAACAACATATGTTGTTCCCTTTGTCATCAGTATGTTACTTGCCCGAGATTAGATCGTCGGTATCTCAATACCTAGTTCAATCTCGTTACCGGCAAGTAGGGATGAAAGTGGAGTGGAAACTTTCCGTTTTTACGGAGGAAAAATGGAAACGGAGAGGAAATATGAAAACGGAAACGGAAATTTGCAAAACGAAAGTGGAAATGGAATTTTTTATGCGGAAACGGAAACAAAAATGGAACGGTGTTTTCCGGTGGAACATGCATGGAGACGGAAATTTCCGTTTCCATGAATATGGATTTTCTGTTTTTACTATAGACCTATAGCTGCTTTGTAGCCCAACCACCAAAGAGAACACAATGACACAATTAGTAGAATTGATGTGAGGCCCAACTTCTACTACCACACATGTACTCAGCTTGACATTATACGCAATTGTCCGGTACTAATACAATACTATGCTAAGTTGCTAACATAATGATATTATTTTGTAGCCATGTTAATAACTCATTATTATTATTTTGTGTGTATTTCTCTATGATTCAAGGGGTTTCTAAGTTCCGATCAAAGCCTATTTCTGTTTCTGTATCCACTTTGTATTTGCTCCATGTCCATTTTCGGTAGTATCTGTTTCTGTATTCATTTCCGGGGTTTCTGTATTCGTTTCCGCTTCTGCAAGAAAATGTGAAAACAAATATAATAGCACTTAGTTTCGTCTGTTTCCGCTCCGTTTTCATCCCTGCCGGCAAGTCTCTTTACTCATGATGTAATGCATCATCCCGCAACTAACTCATTAGTCACATTGCTTGCAAGGCTTATATTGATGTGCATTACCGAGAGGGCCGAGAGATACCTCTCCGACAATCGGAGTGACAAATCCTAATCTTGAAATATGCCAACTCAACAAGTACCTTTAGAGACACCTGTAGAGCTCCTTTTTAATCACGCAGTTACGTTGTGACGTTTGGTAGCACACAAAGTGTTCCTCCGGTAAACGGGAGTTGCATAATCTCATAGTCATAGGAACATGTATAAGTCATGAAGAAAGAAATAGCAACATACTAAATGATCAAGTGCTAAGCTAACGGAATGGGTCAAGTCAATCACATCATTCTCCTAATGATGTGATCCCGTTCATCAAATGACAACACATGTCTATGGCTAGGAAACTTAACCATCTTTGATAAACGAGCTAGTCAAGTAGAGGCATACTAGTGACACTATGTTTGTCTATGTATTCACACATGTATTATGTTTCCGGTTAATACAATTCTAGCATGAATAATAAACATTTATCATGAAATAAGGAAATAAATAATAACTTTATTATTGCCTCTAGTGCATATTTCCTTCAAGCTTATGCCTCTCCCTCATATGAAATTTCAATGACGACTACCGGTCTTGTTAACAATTGCCTAGGATAATTCCGCACACGGATCCATCATTATTCCACACTCGCTATTTATAATATTTAGTAATATATTCTAACTTTATGATAATAGCACCCCCTTTCCCACGTCCACCTTCTGGCCTTTGATCCAGTAGAGTATGGTGCACGGGGTTTTTCGTCGGCCTGCAAACACATGTCTGCGGCATAAAACATCTGAAAGACAATGAAAATGGAATATTCTAGATATATATGTTGGTGCAACATGTAATTACCGTGAGGGCGTCGAGCTCAGCCAAATACGAAGGGCCACCTAGCGCGCCAGAGACTGAGGACGGGCTGCTATGAGCGGGTGCGGATGCGGGTGCGAGAGCAGGCCCGATTGCGTGAGCATGTGATGGTGTGGTGGTGTTGTTCACCGAGTTGCTCCCGACGAAACTAGGCATGGGGAAATCATGTACCGTCTTGTCTAGATTTTCCTTCGTCCAGTTGATGATAGTCGGGACCAAGTTAGTAGCGAAATCATTTTGCAGGCATTTACAGCTGCATCTACTGTCCGCTTTAGCAAATCATGTTTCTCCTCGGCTGCTTTTTGAGCGTCGTCAGCTGCTTTTTTCTCGACCACAAACTTCACGTTCTCATTGATGTCCGCCTGACTAAACTTCGTTTTCTGCTTCTTGGCCTCCGGGCCCTCATTGGAAAACTCCTTCCATGTGGCGCCGTCTCCGGCGCCGTGCACACATCCATATTGCAGCCGCTGGCCCAAAGGGAGTCCTTTAAGTTTGTTCAAGGCCCGATTGAGAGGGGTGTCCCACTTGGGTCTCATCGGCAAAGTAGGGCTTTCAGCTTCAAGCTGGTGTTGCTTCTCCTGTAGAAGGAATGTGAACCGTTTACAAATGTGTAGTAGACTTGATCAGGAGCTAAATGTAAGGTGGTAAAAGAATAATTATCTGTAATCTAATCAATCTCCTTGCGATCTCGTCCGTGTAAAAAACCTTCTTTTTCTTGTCCCACTTGTAGCGGGCCCTGATGAAGTCATGCTCCAAGGGGTTGGTGAACTTCGTGAAGGGGTCTGGGAGACCCGCGGCTTCATGTTCCATGTCCTCCTTATCCCATATGGGCCTTTTTCCAAGGTGGCCACGGCATCCGAAGCGATGCTTCCCCGTGTTCCTTTGCTGAAGCCTCTTGAATTTCGCAGCCTTAGCCTTGGCTGCCTCGGTAGCACAAGTGTCCTTGAACTTTTCGAACTCCTCTTCCGTAAGTGTCGAATTTTCCTCCATAATCTTGGACAGGGGTTCCTCAGCCTCAATAGCTCATTTCACCCTCCCTTTCCAAGATGCCAAATCATTGCTGAACATGCCCATGGTGTGATTGTTAATCTTTTTCATCTTCGGATCATCCCAAGGTTGCTCTATGCTATCATCCCGGCCGGGGAAGTTGAACCTGTTGTGCAACTTCGTCAGGAGCAACTGCCTCAAATGTTCTTTACTCCTTAAGTCATCGTCATTGATGCTCGCGCATTCCCGTAGGATGCATCCTACTTTTGTCCATAGCACATGCGAGGTTCTTCCAGCTCTAAAGGTTCAAACTTGCCACGTGCCATCTTTGTGATCACTAGTTGTCCAATGTCGAGTTTGTTAGGTTTTCGTTTCTTCTGCTTCTTCTCTCTGGTATCGGCGCATGTATGTTCCCCGCCGGTCTCGGCGCCGCCATCGGTGCTGGCACTGTCGGTGTCGATGTTGGCGTGAGTACCATCATCAAGGCCGACCTGCAAACCTTGACTGTGCTTAGCAGTCAAAAAGTCAAGGTACTGATCTTGTTCACCCTCATAATCCATCTCGTCTGCATCTTGGTCAGAAGGCCCGATTTCTTCATTGTTCGACATGTTTCCTATGATTAAGTCTCCTCGCTTAATTCTAAAACTATAAAAAAAATGAGAAGTGACATAAAAAAGATATATGTTTGCCGGAATGGCATTCCCAGCAACTCCTGATACTCGATATGCCTACTTTCTAGCACAAGTCATGCCAAAATTCATGGAAAATTTCGGTATGACCTTTGCTAAAAAGTGGACATATTGAGCACTTGAAATTCGCTGGAACAGAAATGAATCAACATTCCAGCGAAACATAGGCCAGTCGGATCATTTGCCCTGCACATCACATGTCCAAATGACATGTCCAAATTCCAAATATGACATGTCCAAATCACATGTCCACATATCACATGTCAACTACAAATTCGCATATAAAAGGAAGAAAAATATTGAACTTGAAGAAAAATGCAAGAAGTCATGTTTTTTAAAAATATAGAACTCATCTGTCCACTTCAAATTCTGTTTTTTTAAATAGCAACAATTGCTTTAACTAAAAAATTTAAATATCAACAATTGTTTTAACTAATCTTTCCTAGATTTCATACTAATCCTAATTAACTAACTAGCACTATAAAATTTGAATAACAACAATCGCTTTAACTAAAAAAATGCAAGAAACATATATAATCAATTCTATTTTTCTTACACTAAAAATAGCCTAGGGTTCATACTATTTCATACTAATTAGTACTAAATATCAGAGAAGAGGGGAGGGGAGAGGGCTTACAGAGGCCAGAGAGAGATATGCGGTCGGGGGAGACGACACGGCAGTGAGGCAAGGCGGGGTCGGGGAGACGGTGGCGAGCGCAGGGACGGGAGCGAGCGCAGGGACGGGGGCGAGCACTAGAGTCGGGGGCGAGCACCGGGTGTCGGTGTCAAAACTGGCGGATCTCGGGTAGGGGGTCCCGATCTGTGCATCTAAGGCTAATGGTAACAGGAGGCAAGGGACACGGTGTTTTACCCAGGTTTGGGCCCTCTCGATGGAGGTAAAACCCTACTTACTGGTTGATTGATCTTGATGATATGAGTATTACAAGAGTTGATCTACCACGAGATCGTAAAGGCTAAACCCTAGAAGCTAGCGTATGATGATTATAATTGTCCTTCTACTAAACCCTCCGGTTTATATAGACACCGGAGGGGGCTCGGGTTTACACAGAGTCGGTTACAAGGAAGGGGGTCTAATATACCGATCACCAACCTTGTCTTCCATGCAAAGGAGAGTCCCATCCGGACACGGGACGAAGTCTTGAGTCTTGTATCTTCACGGTCCAACAGTCCGACCAAAGTATATCGTCCGGCTGTCCGGATACCCCCAAATCCAGGACTCCCTCAGTAGCCCCTGAACCAGGCTTCAATGACGATGGGTCCGGCGCGTAGATTGTCTTCGGCATTGCAAGGCGGGTTCCATCTCCGAATACTCCAAAGCATATTTAAGGATTGCGTCTGGCTCTGTGAGATAATTTCCGCACACCCTCGTAGAGGGCATAACACTTCACAAATCTGACCTGCTGAAATTTTTTCTCACGGGGTGCCCTTACGTCGTGGCCTGGCTCAACACAAATCGGTTTTCTCGGCCTGCCTCGACACGTGTTGCGAGGCGGTTTTATTAGCACGCCTTGCCAAAGAAGAGATCGCGTTCCCCTTATCACGGGATCCTCCATCAATACAAGCGCGTGCAACCCCACGACGCCTGTTGGTATGACTCCGTGTTTTTAGGTAAGTCCCAAGCGGTTATGCTGAGGATGCTTGATATTCACCCCCTTTATAGAGGGGCCGAGGCCTATCCCTCGTTTCTACCACGCTTGCGCCTTTCCGCATCTCGAGTTCCAACACCCGAAGCCCAAGCTTAACCACTTCGGACCTTCAATCATGTCCGGATCCAACCTTCAAGGCCGATGGATGGCATCCTCTATCATAGAGGAGGACATTGCGAAGCTTAGGGAGGTCAGATATCTGACCGCCGACATCAAGCACAGGCTTCCCGCTCCAGGGCAGGTCATCCCTACTCCCGACCCCAACGAGAGCGTCGTATTTGTTTCTCACTTCCTCCGCGGCTTAGGCTTCACCCTTGATCCCTTTGTGAGAGGGCTCATGTTCTATTACGGGCTAGATTTTCATGATCTAGCTCCGGACACCATCCTTCACATCTCGTCGTTCATCATCGTGTGTGAAGCCTTCCTCCACATCACCCCGCACTTCGGCGTATGGCTCAAGACCTTCACTGTGAAGCCAATGACGATTGAGGGGTGACACGTGGATTGCGAAGGTGCTGCAATAAGTAGGAATGCCAACACCCCATGGCCAGAGGGCTTCTTCCCGGAGGTGTCCGATCCATGGCAGCGGAGGTGATTTTACGTCACGGCTCCCAGAGGCACAAAGTGGGTGGCTGCCCCCGACTTCCGTTCGGGCCCTCCGCCTCAACTGGCATCATGGGCCAATGTAGGACTGGATTAAGGGCCTGCTAATGATGTACCAACATTGCAGAGCCGCATCCGGGAGCTTCTTGAGAGGGACATTAGCCTTGTCAGCGTAATTCAGGTAATGCTAGTCTGACGGATGTTGCCGTGCAAACACCGGCCTCCCCGGATGTGGGAGTTCAATCTGGAAGGTCCGCGGACTATTCTGCACTTCTTCGGCATGACGCTCGAAGGGATGTGTAAATTATTCTTCGGACCACAAGTAAAGTGTCCGGACACCACCGAGGACGCGGGCCTGAGCTGCAACCGCCCAGATACACGAGTAAGTAACCCAGAAACCGAACACTTCATTTATATTTATCATAACATTATTCTTAAAACCATCCGCGGCTAGGAATAGCTTAGTAAGGCGGTGAGAATCAGGTGTCCGGCGCCACTTCCCGAAGGCTCGCCTAGTCCTGCCATAGCAAAGATGCTTAGTCATGTGCTAAGTCATGTGCCCTCGGGGAAAGATGAAGGGAAGAACAGAGAAGCAGAACTTCACACACTGCACATCCAAACCGGGGGAATTACTACCTCCACGAAGGAGGATAGTCGGGGAGGGGAATCTAGGGTCTCCTCCCCCGCGGGAAGAAGAGGGCCGCCTCCGAAGACTTGGAGACGGAGGTGCCCAGACAAGGTAAGAAAACTTCACCAGGGGGCCCTGCCCCAAAGAGTGTCCTCAACGTGCCATGCCCGCAAACGGGCCAACTCTTAGCCAGCTGTAAGTTAATCGTAAATACAAAGCTATTGCTCCCTCCTCCGAGACCAATAACCAGGATCCATCCTTTGCAGTCCAGCTAGCAGCTCTTCTCGACATAGTTCGTCTTCGGGGGATCTCCTTCCGGAGATGATGGAGAGTGAAACCCCACCAGCCTCTCCGCCTCATGGGGCAGACGACCCCGAGGTGTCGTCACGGAGGAGTCCAGATTTGCCGAGGCCAGAAGCTAGTACTTCGGCCGCCCTGAGCCCAGAGCATTCGGCTCCCATGGGGGGAGATAAGAAGGGTCCGTCACAGTTCGGCGATCGGCCATACACGCTGACGGGCCTTCTGGAGCAAGCTGCTCTCTCGAAGGATCACCGTTCATTAATGAGCATGGTGCTTGAGAAGATTTCTTCTGCCACAAGCGGGTTGAATGAAGCTTTTACGAGCCTGCTCAGAGGCTTTGAGGTATGTAATGAAATACATAATTTTTTGATTGTGGCACATGCGCTAGGTGTGCTCCATATGGATAGTATCCCCTGAGACTCTGGTCGCCAGCCCCAGGCGGCGAATGGAGGATCATATTGTTGAGTAACGATCGCACTGTATTCATGCGCAGGTGGCTAAGGGTCCGGCAGCCGACCGGTCCATTGAAGTCGCCGAACTGAGGCGACAGATTGAAGTTGTGGATGCCGATATCACACTTGTGAACGAGCGGCTTAACGAGTCACAAAGTATGTGCTCTGCTTTCCTTATTTTTATAGGAAATATTAAGAGGAGCATAACGTTAATGTGATACGCATGGACTGTAGGCGGAGCTGCTGCTGTGGAGGTCCTGAGGGCGGAACTTGCCCTAGCCAAGGAACAAGCCCGAGATAGCAATGCGGCTGCCCTAAGGGCGGCCGAAGAGTTGAGAGCCGAACAGGCTGCTCATCGCCGAAGTGAATATAAAATAGCCGAGATGGCTGTGGAGCTGAAAAATGCCGCCAACCGGTATGAGTTCCTTGAAAAAGAGAATCGGGCTAATTCGACTGACCTGAAGAAGGCCCTTAATACGGCCAAGGAGACGCTCCGAAATTAGGGATGCGCGGGAGGAGCTTCGACAGGCCAGAGAAATCGCGGCTAGAAACCCCAATTTGTTGCGGATGAATATCTTAGATCCAAATTACGCTCCTTTGGATCGACGCTGGAGCCCTGCAAACGCGTATGCGGATCTGGCGAAGAGTACGGCTGATGCGGCCAAGTTTTTCGAGGATCAAAAAGATAATGAAGTGGAAAATTTGTTCTGGTCGCAATTCAGTGCTCCAACGCACCCGTTGCCATTGAGTGAGAGGATGGCTGCTGTGGACGAGCTCCATAGGTTGTCTGGTCTTGCAATGAGGTCTTTAATAGACCATCTATGGCCGAAGGGGCCGAAGCCGGACATTTGTTTTGGTTTTGTGCAACAATTCCTTGGTGCCATATCGCGAATCGATGCCATGAAAAGGTCGGCGTGCATAGAGGGTGCACGGATGGCTCTTGCCCGTGTTAAAGCGTATTGGACAGATATGGAGGCCACCATCATTGCAATCCAGAATCCGGCGGGAACTAGGATCCAGCCGAGCACTACTTGGAGCAGGTAACAGAAGGTGCTTGTTTAATAGAGGCTCAGTGCTCGAAGAATGTCATGTTCGAGTGACAAATCGTTTCATTGTAAAAACAATTTTATTTTATTTATGGAGGCTATGTTTATACTTTTCGCCCGAAAGTGTTATTGTGCCTCCTGTGCGGCCGTTTGATGTATGTAATCTGAAAGTTAGCAGTCGTTGGCTTCAGCCCCCATGCATACAATGTTGGGGTGCTCGCAAGAATATGCGTACTCAGACTTGATCCAACGTCTTGGTCCATTGAGGAGGTGATCGCACGCCGAACTAGGCAACCGTACTATATAGCTTTAACACTTTCACTTAGCCATAGGAGTTTGACGGTGGGGCTACTATGTAGCCCCTGGTACCTTTGCGTGCATCCGAATACGGGCGCGTGTGTACATGACCAGGAAACGGTCCTTCGTTAATGCGGATGAATCCTAAAGATTCCGATGAGTCCTTGAGTGGTTGACCAATCTCTCGCTATATCATGACAGTCAGTTTTCGACTTTCTCTACTGAGGTGCTCATCCGGAATAACCAGGGCACAATCGCAGTAGTTATCCTTTGACCGCCTTAGACAATAAGAACAGAACGTAAGATGGCAAACCCAAGAGCCGGGAAAGCCCAACATTTGACCAAAGACATGATTCGGAGTTGATGCATATAAGGACAAACTCACGATGCCGAACACTCCCAAGGGTATTCGGACTTTATAACATATACTGGGATGAGTAACGCCCTTTATTATGAAACCTGTATTTCCAAGTATGTGCATTATTCTGTCGTGGCGAAATGCCAATAACGCCAGTATCCCCTGTGGGTATATTGAGTACCCATGGGATGTTAAACAACAAGAGACAATAAAGAAGGTTTACGTAGGGTCTTAATCTAAAGAGAAACCTTTGAGCGGGGCCCTGCTGCATGTCTGCGCCTTTTTCTCCGTTGTGCCGTGTCCTGGGAGGGTATCACACAAACGGTGTCTGTAAAAAGGAAAGCTCATGTAACAGAGTATTATGTAAGCGTGCGAAGAGTTGGCTATTATCAATTGATAGTAGAAGTGTGAAACATTGGCCTGTTAATAAGGTCAAGCCAAAAGTTGGGCTTTATTGAATATCTGTAGCCCCTGGTGTCCTCTATGGGATTACATGTATAGGACTCAGCTCAGGTTTATCTGGGCTGTTACTGACGGTGGTGTGCCGGACTCGTCTAACCGTGCCCGTGGTCTTAACGACCGATCACACGTTCTGATATCAAAAGCCGCTTAGTGTCCGGCTGCTAGAGCCGCCGCATACTCTTCCGTGCATAAGGAACGCTCTGTATTTCCGTTAATGGTGATGAAGCCACGTGGGCCGGGCATCTTAAGTTTAAGGTAGGCATAGTGCGGTACTGTGTTGAAGCGGGCAAAGGCCGTTCTCCCGAGCAATGCATGATAACCTCTAATACGAGGGAGCCCCTGCAGCGGGCTTCGACGCCTGGTATCACCCCTTCAAAGGTGGTGTTATTTTGGCTGATTCTGGATGGGTCTATCCCCATCCTACGTACAGTGTCCTGGTATATTAGATTTAGACTACTGCTGCCGTCCATGAGGACACGAGTAAGGTGGTATCCGTCGATTAGTGGGTCGAGCACCAAGGCAGCTGATCCTCCGTGCCGCATACCAATCGGGTAGTCCCTGTGATCGAAGGTGATCCGGCGGGCCGACCAATGGTTAAGTTTGGGGGCAACGGGCTCTATAGAGTGTGCGTCTCTGTGCGCGCGTTTGTGCCTTCTCTTGGGTATGTGAGCCGCGTGGATCATGTTTACTGTTTTTACCTCTGGTGGGAATTTTTTCTGTCCCCCAGTGTTCGGCTGGCGAGGCTCATCCTCGTCTTCACTTGGTGTTTCCCTTCCCTTGTGTTCGGCATTTAGCTTGCCGGCCTGCTTAAAGACCCAACATTCTCTGTGAGTGTGGTTCGCAGGTTTTTCGGTGGTGCCATGAATTTGGCACAGTCTGTCCAGGACTTTGTTCAGGCCAGACGGTCCCTCTTTGCTGCATTTAAAGGGCTTATTTTGTTAGCCGGGTCGAGAGCCCCTGAATCTGGCGTTGACTGTTGTGTTGTCCGGACTTTCTTCCTTGGTTAGACGTTTATTTTTATTGCTCTGTGGCTTCCCGTTGCCATCCCTGATTTCGGATGTACTTGGGTCGCTGGTGCCTCTACGGGCCAACTAGCTGTCTTCACCCTCACAAAAGCGGGTCATAAGGCTTGTTAAGGCTGCCATTGTCCTCGACTTTTCTTGGCCGAGGTGTCTGGCGAGCCACTCATCCCGGATACTGTGCTTGAAGGCCGCTAGGGCTTCAGCATTCGGACAATCGACAATTTGATTCTTCTTAGTGAGGAATCTGTTCCAGAGCTTGCGGGCAGACTCTCCGGGCTGTTGAATTATGTGACTTAAATCGTCAGCGTCCGGAGGTCGGACATAGGTCCCTTGAAAATTGGCCCTGAAAGCATCGTCAAGTTCCTCCCAACTTCTGATTGAATTTTCGGGGAGGCTTTTCAACCAGTGCCGAGCTGGTCCCTTCAACTTGAGGGGAAGGTATTTGCTGGCGTGGAGATCGTCCCTTGTGAATATGCAGGATAAAATCCTCAATCCAGACCCCGGGGTCTGTCGTTCCTTCATATGCCTCTATGTTCACGGGTTTAAAACCCTGTGGAAATTCATGGTCCAGTACCTCTTTGGTGAAGCACATAGGGTGAGCAGCCCCTCTGTATCTGGACATGTTGTCGCATGCTGTCGGCTGTTGTTGTGTCCGATGCTGATTCCGAACTGGTATTCAATCAGTCTGATCGTTTTGGTAACCATAATCCTGCGCCAGAGCGTGTCCTCTAGATCCGTAGATGGACCTCATCGCGCCGGCCTTTTTGTCTAGGAGCTCACGTAAATCGTGTGCGGCGTCAGTAGCTGCTCTGTCACGGTCATGAATTGTTTGGTATGGCCTACCGGTCATATTGTTCTTCGGCGAAATGGCCTCGTTGTTGAATTCTGGCAACAGCTTGTGATTTGGGCAGCTCTTTGTGTGGCGATCGTCGCCGTATTTTTCTTCAGTGTCTAGAACTTTATTCCATCTACGGTTGAGCATTTCTTGCGCAGCCTTGAGCATTTGCTTCTGCTTCTTTAACTTCTTGCAGTGGCCATAAGCCTTCTGTGGAGGTTATCTTGTTCCAAATTCTGGGATGATGAATTCATCATCGTCCGTACTGTGCTCCTCTCCGGGGCGGGTTGATGAATTCATCCCTCGGGATCGCTGTGATCGGGCGTCTGCTCCGGGCTGTGTTCAGTGTGACCTGGCTCATCCTGCTCCATCGCTGGGTCCATATGGTCGTCGTTGCCTTTGGAGTTGACTGGGGTGTCGATCTTTCTAGCGCTATTATCGCTGTTTTTACTGTGGCTGGACATAGAGTGCCGTCTGCGCCGTCGTTTCGGCTTTTGTCTGGGGGTTTTATCCTTCGTTTTGTCGCCATCGTCCTCCTTAGGCGTGTCCACCATGTATATATCATATGATGAGGTGGCAGTCCAGCGCCCCGTGGGTGGTGGATCCGAATCGTCTCCTGCGCCGACATCCATGCCGTCGGTGTCATCGGAATCGAAGTCAAGCATGTCTGTTATGTCGTCGACAGTGGCTATGAAGTGGGTGGTGGGTGGGCAACGAATTTCTTCGTCGCCTTCTTCCCCCTTGTGCCGGACATGGTTCGGCCAAGAGTCTCCTGACAGAGAGAGACTTTAATGAGTTCAGCATGTCGCCAAAGGGCGAGTGCTGGAAGATATCCGCAGCGGCGAATTCCATTACCGGAGCCCAACCGGAATCGGCGGGCTCGGGGTTGCGCGGTCTGGGACCTACAACCGGACACAAGTCCAGGGGTCCGGAGACACAGGCTTCCTTGGGGGTGAAGTTTGTGTTCGGCTCTACCGCCGATGAGTGTGCGGCCTCCGGGGCGGGGTCCATCCACCCGTCCTCGGACGACACAAGCTGCCCCGGATTTAGGTCCGGAGCTCCTGCAGGTGCGATATCCCGAGTATTGTCTGACAACAGGTCTAAGCCGTGCTCATCATAACTGTTCGGTGCTCCTGGCGTAGGCCCGAATCTGTCGAAGATCAAGTCTCCGCGGATATCAGCCGTGTAATTCAAGTTTCCGAACCTGACCTGATGGCCAGGGCCATAGCTGTCGATCTGCTCCAGTGTCAGGACCCCGACTCAATGCCACATCGATCTAGCATGTAACACCTCATATCACTTTGCGGCCTCACGCACGGTATCCCCACGGGTGTCGTCTTACCTTTGCCCGGGACCGTTTGCGCCTTTTGGCACACGTATATGACAGTGTCGCTAGCATCCATATGATAAGGAGCCCGGGCTGACATGGCTAGTCGTAAACCCAAAGTGGCACAAACTTACAGGGACAGGCATCCATGACCCAGCATCGAACGTGTCGGTCATCAGCGAGTGAATCCAGGCTGTAGCACTGGGCTAACAGGACTCCGGTGAACCGGGCTGTAGCGGGCTAACAGGACTCCGGTATTCATCGCGTGACATTTCCCCGAAGGGACAGACACAGGAACGAAGAAGGACACATGCCGGCCAGCCTAAGTGTTCCGGAGCAGTAGCAAGCTACCAGGGCTCAGTGGAAGCACTAGGAGACATTTCCCGGTAAGAGAGACTACTAAGGATAAACAACTAGATAGTCAGATCCCACACATAGCAATACACATTACACGTACGCATAACATGCAAGTATGTGCTGTACAACATGGCATCACAGCATAACTCAACAACTCATATAGATAAGGCTCAGAAGAGCCATCATAGCATTATTACAAACAGGGGTCACATGACCCAACATTCAGAGCAATCAAGCAACAAACGGAAGCATTACATGTCTGAGTACAGACATCTATAAATGAAAAAGGCTGAAAGCCTGACTATCTACAACGTCCGATCAAGATCGTAGCTGAGGTACAAGCTACTTGTCGAAGTCCATGAGAACACTAGTAAGACCGAAGTCTCCGCTGCAAAAACATAAATAAAGCAACATGAGTACAAAGGTACTCAGCAAGACTTACATCAGATCCTATCATACATGCATTTGTATCAAGAGGGTAATGTGGGGTTTAGTTGCAGCAAGCCAGCTTTGACTCTGTGGCTATCCTGTTCTACGACTACCAGAACTTCTTGAGGTGATATGGCGCACACGAGTCCACTAATCACCACACAATACACTACTATGGATTCATCCCCGTCTCCCTACGAGAAGGCCATCCATAGCACTCACACTTGTCTTGAGCATTTTATAGTATCCACTTCAAGTTGTCTATGTACCATGTAAGCATCCAAGAAGTCCATAACCGCGGACCCGGCTATTCGAATAGATCATGTTAACCCTGCAGGGGTGTACTTCTTCACACACGCTCTCGCCACTTACCGCCATGTACACGTCATGTATCTCGGCAACCTTCAAGCGGAAGCCTGGCGAGGGTGTCGGCCACGACCTGACTAACCACACAAGACTCTAGTCCAGGTTTATCGCCTATTCGGGTTCCATCCGCAAGGAGATCCGGCCGGGGTGTCGCTCACGGCCCCAAACGATGTGTGCAGGGTTCCCGAGCCCACCATCCGGGTGCCACTCGGTACACCAGGCCACGTGTGCCTAGTCTGTCCCAAGCCCACCCTGCCGGGTGCCACTTGGTAGAAAAATAGCACTACCTACAAACACCAGAAACTAGTTGCGACTCCTGGACAGAGATCAAGTTGGTTAATAAGTCGAGAGGGGTCGAGTTACCGGAACCCAATGTGTGGTAGTATCGAGTCATTGGACAACATACATAGAACTCAGTGCTTAAGGACGGTTCCAGTGAGACAACCCACCATGTACTCCTACATGGCCTCTCACCGCTACCTTTACCAAATCGTGTTCACACACTTCACTCTCAGCATCAGAACATATCGTAACACTCCAATTCATTCCCAATGAACCAGACCTGACACAACTCTAAGCAATAGCAGGCATAGCATGGTAGGAACACAACATGGCTCAATCAACTCCTACACATGCTAGTGGGTTTCAACTATTTACTGTGGCAATGACAGGTCATGCAGAGGAATGGGTTCAACTACCGCAGCACAAAGTAGCAGATGAATCGTTGTTGTCCTAATGCAATAACTGAGAGCAGGAGCGAGAGAGTAGGATTTTATCGGAATGAACAAGGGGGTTTGCTTGCCTGGTAAATCAACAAGGGAGGCACTGCTTCACAGACAGGTACTCTGGAACGTCTCCGGAGCAGGACCTATCGAGAAGGAACGGTGCCGGCAATCAATACACAAGCATATGCAACAATATGATGCATGAACATGGCATGAAGATGTGATGCTGTTTGAGCTAATGCAACTAGTAATCATTTGGTTTGAAGTCCATTTGAACCAAAGCTCAAATGCATCTCCAAAGTAAGCTCTTATATATGCCATAATGTGTTTTCTCATATACAGCATGTATAAGTTGGTTTGTCATGCATGAAACTAGTACAGATGGAAAGATTGCATTTTTCTGATAAATTTTCATATATAAATTATTTTAATCTGAGTTACGGTTGAATTTCTATGAATTTTTGAAGTTTAAATCAATTTCTGGAATTTCCTGAATTATTTTAATTCCAGAAAATATATATTGCGCCAGCATGACGTCAGCACGACGTCAGCGGTCAACTGCGGCTGACTGGGGTCAAACCTGACGTGTGGGGTCCACACGTCAGTGACAGGGGGTTAAACAGGGTTAGTTTAATCCTAACTAAAGGATTAGTGGCGCTGGGGCCCACTGGTCAGTGTTAGTGGCTAATTAGGTTTAGTTATATTTAACTAAAATTAGCAGGGCCTGGCCCCACTAGTCAGCGACCCTGGGGGGTCAAATCCCAGGTTAAACAAGTCAAACCCGCCGGCGGTTAGTCACCGGCGAGGTCCGCGGCGTACTTGTGCCCCGGGTTTCCTCTGTGGTGCTCCAAATGACGCGTGGCTAGGTGCGTTGGAAAGCCAGCTCGATGGCGCGTCGGCCGGTGGCCGTGGCTGGGCCTGGGATGGCCGGAGTCGGCGGCGGCGAGCTCGGTTGCGGCCGCCGGAGTTCGGTCATGCACGAGAGCCCGTTTGGAGCTCGAGGACGAGAGAGACAAAGCGCTAGGGATGCGCTACGGGGCCTTACGAACTTGTTGGACTCGCCGGGGTGACCAAATGGTCACCGGAGCTGCGTCGACAGCGAGCTCGGCGGCGGCGAAGGTTCGGCCGTGGTGGGGAAAGGGCCACGGTGTGCGGGCGGCTAAGCGGAGAGGGGGAAACGGTGGCGAAGCTCACCGCGGTTGCAGCGGGCGTCGAAGCGGGCTCGGGGGCGCACTGGAGACGGCGGGGCGGCGATGGGGATCCACGGCGGCCGGCGATGAAGAAGACGATGGTGTCGGTGATGGAGCGCGTCCCTGGTCACTTGGCTCGTCGAGGACGATGCGGACGACGAGGCGGAGCTTCTAGGCTCGGGCGGAGGGCGAGGGGAGGCCGGTGGCCACGGCTACGGTGGACGGCGGTGATGAGCTCCACTCGGCTGCGCGCGAGAGAGAGAGAGCAGAGGAGGGGGGAAGGAACGAGAGAGAGTGAGAGGGTACGGGGGGGGGGTGTGGCGTCTCCCGGGGCATCCAGACGAGGAGGGGAGAGGCAGGCAGGCAGGGAGGCTGGTGGCGTGGCGCGGCGGAGCGCGCGTGCGTCGGGCACGCTCCCATCCCCCTGTCGAGGACGAAGACGACAGAGGAGGGGGCCAGTGGGCTGGGCCGGCGCTGGCTGCTGCTGGGCTGCGCAGGGAGGAGGCCCAGGTAAGTCTCCCTTTTTATTTCTGTTTTCTTTTCTATTTTTCTGACATTTGTTTTGATTTAATTAAAATATTAAATCATTTTATTACCTTATGCCAATTTTTGCAGGAGCTAACTATATTATTCCAGAGCTCCCCAACAGGTGGCATAATTTTTGGACATATATTAATATATATATAACTAATATATTTCCAATGCAAATATTTATGCATTAATTCCAAATGCCCAAAATAAATACCTATGAGCTCTTAAAAATATTGGTTTGATTTTTATCTCTGTCCAATATTTTCAGAGAGCAACATGAGCATTTTCTTGGACCCTTTTGGAGAAATTTTTATTTGGGTCATTTTAAAAAATGATTCTGAGGGTTCCACCAATCCTCATTTCAAATTTAAATGGAATATAAACATGATGCACAAATGACTAGCTAGTCTAGGTCATACCAGACTAGGGATGTGACAACTCGCCCCCACTTGAAAGAATCTCGTCCCGAGATTCAGGGGTCGACGGAAAGAAAGCGGGGTACTCCAATCGAAGACGATCTTCTCGCTCCCAAGTAGCTTCTCTTTCAGAATGATGAGACCACTGAACTTTGAGAAACTTGATGTTCTGACGTCGGGTAACACGCTCTGCTTGATCAAGAATGCGAACCGGGTACTCTCGGTAGGTGAGGTTATCTTCGAGATCAAGCGTTTCGTGGTCCACTCCACGGATAGGATCCGAGAAGCAACGCCTGAGTTGAGAGACGTGGAAGACATCATGAACTCGAGAAAGATGTGGGGGTAGTTCCAATTGGTAGGCAACCTCTCCTCGTTTAGCGAGAATGCGAAAAGGACCAATGTAACAAGGAGCCAACTTGCCCTTGATACCGAAACGATGGGTACCCTTCATGGGAGTAACCCGAAGGTAAGCCTGGTCGCCAATTTCATAAGTCATATCCTTATGATGACGATCGTACTGGCTCTTTGACGAGACTGGGCTGTTTTCAAATTCTCATGAATGATGCGAACTTGCTCTTCTGCCTCCTGGATCATGTCCGGTCCAAAGAATTGTCTTTCACCGGTTTCTGACCAGTTCAAAGGTGTTCGACATCTTCGTCCATAGAGAACCTCAAAAGGAGCTTTCTTGAGGCTGGATTGATAGCTATTGTTATAAGCAAACTCGGCAAAAGGAAGACATTTCTCCCAATCCATACCGAATGAGATAACGCAAGCTCTAAGCATGTCTTCGAGAATTTGGTTGACCCGTTCCACCTGACCACTCGACTGAGGGTGGAAAGCGGTACTGAAGGAAAGATGGGTTCCCATGGCAGTTTGGAAACTCTCCCAGAAATGAGAAGTGAAAAGACTGCCATGGTCTGAATTGATCTCTAGTGGAACACCATGGAGTGATACTATTCGAGAAATGTATAAGTCAGCAAGCTGACTAGCAGTGATACTCTCTCGAACAGGAAGGAAGTGAGCCACTTTGGAAAGACGATCAACGACTACGAAGATAGCGTTATTCCCTCTTTTGGTCCTGGGAAAGCCGGTGATGAAGTCCATACCAACTTTATCCCATTTCCATTCAGGAATAGCTAAAGGCTGAAGGGTGCCAGCAGGTCTTTGATGCTCTGCCTTAACACGACGACAAACGTCACATTTAGCAATGAACTCAGCGATTTCTCTCTTCATCCTAGTCCACCAGAACCTCTGGCGTAGGTCCTGATACATCTTAGTACTACCGGGATGAATCGTGAGAGGAGATTCATGCGCCTCCTTAAGAATCAATTGTCGCAGATGTTGATTCTTGGGAACCACCAAGCGATTCTCAAAGAAAACAACACCACGATCATCCATAGAGAAACATCCACCAACTCCCTTCTTAATGTTTCTCTTGATCCGAGAAATCCCCGTATCATGCTTCTGGGCTTCTATGATAAGATCCACAAGGGTAGGTTTCGCCAGCAAGGTAGAAAGGAATCCATGAGGAGCAATGTGAAGATTAAGCTTACAGAATTCCTCATGGAGAAGTGGTTGGCCTTGCTGCAACATGAGATTGTTGCAATAGGATTTACGGCTTAGAGCATCAGCCATGACATTGGCTTTGCCTGGGGTGTAGGTAATCCCTAGATCATAATCTGTGATTAACTCCAACCAACGTCTTTGCCTAAGGTTCAGATCCGGTTGGGTGAAGATATACTTGAGACTCTGGTGATCGATGTAGATCTCGCAACGTTTACCAAGGAGGTAATGTCGCCAGGTCTTGAGTGCATAGACTACGGCTGCAAGCTCTAGATCATGTGTAGGATAATTATCCTCATGTGGATGCAACTGTCGAGATGCATAGGCAATCACATGACGATTCTGCATAAGAATGCAACCTAGTCCCTGTCGTGAGGCGTCGCAGTAGATAATAAAGTCTTTAGTGAAATCCAGTGGCACAAGTATGGGAGCAGAAGTCAGGCGTCTTTTCAGTTCCTGAAAACTGTACTCACACTGTGGGGACCACTCGAACTTTTTATCTTTCTTGAGAAGTTCCGTGAGGGGTTTGGCTACTTTGGAGAAATTTTCAACAAAGCGGCGACAGTAGCTAGCTAGACCAAGGAAGCTCCTAACTTGTTTAACGGTTTCAGGTGGAGTCCAATCGAGAACGGCCTTAACTCTCTCGGGATTGACAGCAATGCCCTTGCCAGAGATTACGTGGCCTAGGTAGGTCACTTCTGGCAACCAAAATTCACACTTGGAGAACTTGGCATAAAGGCGGTGCTCTCTGAGTTTTTCTAACACAAGTCTAAGATGTTCGGCATGCTCTTCCTCGTTCTTCGAGTAAATAAGAATATCATCGAGGTAAACCACGACGAACTTATCTAAGTACTCCATGAAGATCGAGTTCATCAAGCGGGAGAATGTGGCTGGGGCGTTGGTTAGGCCAAAGGACATGACGGTGTACTTGTACTAACCATAACGAGTGACAAAGGCTGTCTTGGGAATGTCCCCGTTTCTGATCTTAATTTGGTGGTATCCTAACCTCAAATCCATCTTGGAGAAGACTGAGGATCCAGCGAGCTGATCATACAGGTCGTTGATCCTGGGGAGCGGATACTTGTTCTTTATCGTGACCAAATTAACGGGACGATAATCTACAACCATCCGGTCCGTACCATCCTTCTTCTTGACGAAGAGGACGGGGCAAGCCCAAGGAGAAGAACTAGGACGGATGAAACCTTTTTGCAAGGACTCATCAAGTTGTTTCTTAAGATCGGCTAGTTCTAAGGGTGCCATCTTGTAAGGTCTCCTGGAGATTGGAGCTGTTCCTGGGATAAGATCTATGACGAACTCTACATCTCTGTCAGGTGGAACACCTGGCAGTTCCTCTGGAAAGACATCCAGAAAGTCACGGACTATCGGGATATCTTCAAGGTCTGGAAGAGGGCTGGCATTAAGAGAATAGAGCTGACGCTTTGCAACTCTAGTGGAGACGGTGACTATCTTGCCAGATGGGTGTGTAAGCTGAACAGATCTGGTGTAACAATCAATCTTGGCATGATGAGCTGTCATCCAGTCCATACCCAAGATGATTTTAATATCTGAGGACTTGAGGGCTACAAGTGATGCCAGAAATACAAGTCTATCAACAAGGATTTCGTTACCATGGCTTACACTAGAGGTTTGCCATTTGGATCCGGGAGTTTGAATGACTAGTGGAGAGGGCATATCACAAAATGACATGTTGTGCAAGTTAGCATAGCTCTCGGAAATGAAGGAGTGAGATGCTCCAGTATCGAATAGAACTGATGCTGTGTGACAATTGACAAGGAGTGTACCAAGAACGACATCCGGATCATCATGAGCGTCTTTAGCTGAGACGTGATGCACACGTCCACGTTCAGTGGGAACTGGCTTGGCTTTGATTGACTTACTCGGCGGCTTAACATAGCGAACAGTCTTCTCGGGCTGGGGTGGAGCATAACTAGTCTGAGAGCAGTCACGTGCATAGTGTCCTGGCTTCCCGCATGTGAAGCAAGTCCCCGTGGTTGGACGTGGACCCGCACTGACAAACGGTCTACCAGTAGGCCTGGGTGAAACATATGACTGAGCTAGGGAAGGCACCACATGGGATGGCCTCGGTGCATAACCGGAAGGAAGAGCGGAGTTTGGAACCCAAATCCGGCGCTTTTGGGAACTAGAGCCAGAGGAAGATCCCAAATCACGGGTGTGCTTACGAGACTCCTCGTAAGTGAGCTGAGCTGTCTCTACATTGATGGCCTTGTTCACAAGGGCTTGGAATGTATTACAATGATGCAGGTGGAGATCACGACGCAACTTGGGGTTGAGACCCTTCCGGAACCTAGCCTACTTCTTGGCGTCCGTGGACACTTCTTCTGTGGCATAGCGGGCGAGGTTCTCAAACTCTCTACTATAAGAATCAACAGCCATCTTATTCTGGGTGAAACTACAGAACTCTTCTCTCTTGCGATCGATGAGGGCCTGGGGAATGTGATGCTCGTGAAAAGCCTCAGTGAAATCTCTCCAGGTAGGAATCTGGCCAGCTGGAAGCATAGCTTCATAGTTCTGCCACCAAAGACTAGAAGGACCTTCCAGGTGGTATGTGGCATAGGTGACCTTGTCAGCTTCAGCTACGCTCGCGGAACGTAGCTTATGTGTGATGCTACGGAGCCAGTCATCTGCATCGAGTGGCTCGATGGAATGATGAAAGGTAGGTGGGTGCAAGCGAATGAAGTCATGAATGGTCGCAGACTTATTGGACTGATGTGCGGTGTTCTCCTCGATACGTGCCAACAAACGGTTAGACTCATGCTTGTTCCTCTCCATTTCTAACATGAACTCTGTCAACGAAGGCGGGTCGGGAGGATCCTCATCCCTACCATCTTCATGGTTCTCGCTACGAATAATAGAACTTGATGACATCCTGAGAAACGAAACCAGGGACGGAGTCAGCATCAACTATAGACTGTAGAATGTAGGACAAGGAATTAGTATCTCTCGAACTCCTAGGAAAAATTCTGGCAGCATAACGGCTGTAAAATGCTCAGAATGAGACATCCTACTAAAAATGGGGTGGTAACATACTCATCGGCATTACTCAAGGTTCTAAGATCATACTAAACAGACTACACCGGAAGTACTCAAAACTAGGGTATGACTCTGATCAACCAATCCTATGGGACTACGGAGTGGTAACACGTGATCCTGATAGACGGAAGAGAAAGCCTAGTTCCATAACCCCGTAGGAAAGATAGGACGACTCAGATCAGAAGGCCATGAGGTATAAGGAGTAAAAAGAGCCTTACGTTCCTTCCCACAATCAATTCCCTTATATAACTAGAGAATTTCTAGACTCAACTTCGACCAGTTTGGCTTGGTAATCCTACAGGCAGTCAGGCTCTGATACCAGCGCTGTCAGGACCCCGACTCAATGCCACATCGATCTAGCATGTAACACCTCATATCACTTTGCGGCCTCACGCACGGTATCCCCACGGGTGTCGTCTTACCTTTGCCCGGGAACCGTTTGCGCCTTTTGGCACACGTATATGACAGTGTCGCTAGCATCCATATGATAAGGAGCCCGGGCTGACATGGCTAGTCGTAAACCCAAAGTGGCACAAACTTACAGGGACAGGCATCCATGACCCAGCATCGAACGTGTCGGTCATCAGCGAGTGAATCCAGGCTGTAGCACTGGGCTAACAGGACTCCGGTGAACCGGGCTGTAGCGGGCTAACAGGACTCCGGTATTCATCGCGTGACATTTCCCCGAAGGGACAGACACAGGAACGAAGAAGGACACATGCCGGCCAGCCTAAGTGTTCCGGAGCAGTAGCAAGCTACCAGGGCTCAGTGGAAGCACTAGGAGACATTTCCCGGTAAGAGAGACTACTAAGGATAAACAACTAGATAGTCAGATCCCACACATAGCAATACACATTACACGTACGCATAATATGCAAGTATGTGTTGTACAACATGGCATCACAGCATAACTCAACAACTCATATAGATAAAGGCTCGGAAGAGCCATCATAGCATTTATCACAAACAGGGGTCACATGACCCAACCTTCAGAGCAATCAAGCAACAAACGGAAGCATTACATGTCTGAGTACAGACATCTATAAATGAAAAAGGCTGAAGAGCCTGACTAACTACAACATCCGATCAAGATCGTAGCTGAGGTACAAGCTACTTGTCGAAGTCCATGAGAACACTAGTAAGGCCGAAGTCTCCGCTGCAAAAACATAAATAAAGCAACATGACTACAAAGGTACTCAGCAAGACTTACATCAGATCCTATCATACATGCATTTGTATCAAGAGGGTAATGTGGGGTTTAGTTGCAGCAAGCCAGCTTTGACTCTGTGGCTATCCTGTTCTACGACTACCAGAACTTCTTGAGGTGATGTGGCGCACACGAGTCCACTAATCACCACACAATACACTACTATGGATTCATCCCCGTCTCCCTACGAGAAGGCCATCCACAGCACTCACACTTGTCTTGAGCATTTTATAGTATCCACTTCAAGTTGTCTATGTACCATGTAAGCATCCAAGAAGTCCATAACCACGGACCCGGCTATTCGAATAGATCATGTTAACCCTGCAGGGGTGTACTTCTTCACACACGCTCTCGCCACTTACCGCCATGTACACGTCATGTATCTCAGCAACCTTCAAGCGGAAGCCTGGCGAGGGTGTCGGCCACGACCTGACTAACCACACAAGACTCTAGCCCAGGTTTATCGCCTATTCGGGTTCCATCCGCAAGGAGATCCGGCCGGGGTGTCGCTCACGGCCCCAAACGATGTGTGCAGGGTTCCCGAGCCCACCATCCGGGTGCCACTCGGTACACCAGGCCACGTGTGCCTAGTCTGTCCCAAGCCCACCCTGCCGGGTGCCACTTGGTAGAAAAATAGCACTACCTACAAACACCAGAAACTAGTTGCGACTCCTGGACAGAGACCAAGTTGGTTAATAAGTCGAGAGGGGTCGAGTTACCGGAACCCAATGTGTGGTAGTATCGAGTCATTGGACAACATACATAGAACTCAGTGCTTAAGGACGGTTCCAGTGAGACAACCCACCATGTACTCCTACATGGCCTCTCACCGCTACCTTTACCAAATCGTGTTCACACACTTCACTCTCAGCATCAGAACATATCGTAACACTCCAATTCATTCCCAATGAACCAGACCTGACACAACTCTAAGCAATAGCAGGCATAGCATGGTAGGAACACAACATGGCTCAATCAACTCCTACACATGCTAGTGGGTTTCAACTATTTACTGTGGCAATGACAGGTCATGCAGAGGAATGGGTTCAACTACCGCAGCACAAAGTAGCAGATGAATCGTTGTTGTCCTAATGCAATAACTGAGAGCAGGGGCGAGAGAGTAGGATTTTATCGGAATGAACAAGGGGGTTTGCTTGCCTGGTAAATCAACAAGGGAGGCACTGCTTCACAGACAGGTACTCTGGAACGTCTCCGGAGCAGGACCTATCGAGAAGGAACGGTGCCGGCAATCAATACACAAGCATATGCAACAATATGATGCATGAACATGGCATGAAGATGTGATGCTGTTTGAGCTAATGCAACTAGTACTCATTTGGTTTGAAGTCCATTTGAACCATAAGCTCAAATGCATCTCCAAAGTAAGCTCTTATATATGCCATAATGTGTTTTCTCATATACAGCATGTATAAGTTGGTTTGTCATGCATGAAACTAGTACAGATGGAAAGATTTCATTTTTCTGATAATTTTTCATATATAAATTATTTTAGTCTGAGTTACGATTGAATTTCTATGAATTTTTGAAGTTTAAATCAATTTCTGGAATTTCCTGAATTATTTTAATTCCAGAAAATATATATTGCGCCAGCATGACGTCAGCATGACGTCAGCAGTCAACTGCGGCTGACTGGGGTCAAACCTGACGTGTGGGGTCCACACGTCAGTGACAGGGGGTTAAACAGGGTTAGTTTAATCCTAACTAAAGGATTAGTGGCGCTGGGGCCCACTAGTCAGTGTCAGTGGCTAATTAGGTTTAGTTAATATTTAACTAAAATTAGCAGGGCCTGGCCCCACTAGTTAGCGACCCTGGGGGGTCAAATCCTAGGTCAAACAAGTCAAACCCGCCGGCGGTTAGTCGCCGCCGAGGTCCGCGGCGTAATTGTGCCCCGGGTTTCCTCTGTGGTGCTCCAAATGACGCGCGGCTAGGTGCGTTGGAAAGCCAGCTCGATGGCGCGTCGGCCGGTGGCCGTGGCTGGGCCTGGGATGGCCAGAGTCGGCGGCGGCGAGCTCGGTTGCGGCCGCCGGAGTTCGGTCGTGCACGAGATCCTGTTTGGAGCTCGAGGACGAGAGAGACAAAGCGCTAGGGATGCGCTACTGGGCCTTACGAACTTGTTGGACTCGCCGGGGTGACCAAATGGTCACCGGAGCTGCGTCGACGGCTAGCTCGGCGGCGGCGAAGGTTCGGCCGTGGTGGGGAAAGGGCCACGGCGTGCGGGCGGCTAAGAGGAGAGGGGGAAACGGTGGCGGAGCTCACTGCGGTTGCAGCGGGCGTCGAAGCGGGCTCGGGAGCGCACTGGAGACGGCGGGGCGGCGATGGGGATCCACGGCGGCCGGTGATGAAGAAGACGACGGTGTCAGGGATGGAGCGCGTCCCTGGTCACTTGGCTCGTCGAGGACGATGCGGACGACGAGGCGGAGCTTCTAGGCTCGGGCGGAGGGCGAGGGGAGGCCGGTGGCCACGACTACGGTGGACGGCGGCGATGAGCTCCGTCGGACTGCGCCGAGAGAGAGAGCAGAGGAAGGGGGAAGGAACGAGAGAGAGTGAGAGGGTACGGGGGGGCGGGGGGTGGCGTCTCCTGGGGCATCCAGACGAGGAGGGGAGAGGCAGGCAGGCAGGGAGGCTGGTGGCGTGGCGCGGCGGAGCGCGCGCACGTCGGGCACGCTCCCATCCCCCTGTCGAGGACGAAGACGACAGAGGAGGGGGCCAGTGGGCTGGGCCGGCGCTGGCTGCTGCTGGGCTGCGCAGGGAGGAGGCCCAGGTAAGTCTCCCTTTTTATTTCTGTTTTCTTTTCTATTTTTCTGACATTTGTTTTGATTTAATTAAAATATTAAACCATTTTATTACCTTATGCCAATTTTTGCAGGAGCTAACTATATTATTCCAGAGCTCCCCAACAGGTGGCATAATTTTTGGACATATATTAATATATATAACTAATATATTTCCAATGCAAATATTTATGCATTAATTCCAAATGCCCAAAATAAATACCTATGAGCTCTTAAAAATATTGGTTTGATTTTTATCTCTGTCCAATATTTTCAGAGAGCAACATGAGCATTTTCTTGGACCCTTTTGGAGAAATTTTTATTTGGGTCATTTTAAAAAATGATTCTGAGGGTTCCACCAATCCTCATTTCAAATTTAAATGGAATATAAACATGATGCACAAATGACTAGCTAGTCTAGGTCATACCAGACTAGGGATGTGACATCCAGATGGCCAAGCAAATTGGCTCGCAGTGCGAAGCCACCGAACATGAAGATCTGTCCAGGGAGAAAAGTCTCACCCTGGACCGCGTTGTTGTTGACGATTGAAGGAGCCATCGAGCCTTGCAGCAACGACACAGAGGAACACTCAATGAAAGCACCAATGTCGGTGTCAAAACTGGCGGATCTCAGGTAGGGGGTCCCGATCTGTGCGTCTAAGGCTATTGGTAACAGGAGGCAAGGGACACGTTGTTTTACCTAGGTTCGGGCCCTCTCGATGGAGGTAAAACCCTACTTCCTGCTTGATTGATCTTGATGATATGAGTATTACAAGAGTTGATCTACCACGAGGTCGTAGAGGCTAAACCCTAGAAGCTAGCCTATGATGATTATGATTGTCCTTGTACTAAACCCTCCGGTTTATATAGACACCGGAGGGAGCTAGGGTTTACAAAGAGTCAGTTACAAAGAAGGGGATCTAATATCCGGATCGCCAAGCTTGTTTTCAACGCAAAGGAGAGCCCCATCCGGACACGGGACGAAGTCTTGAGTCTTGTATCTTCACGGTCCAACAATCCGGCCAAAGTATATTGTCCGGCTGTCCGGATATCCCAAATCCAGGACTCCCTCACCAGGGTCGAGGGCTCCGACGGTGACGACACGGGGGAAGAGAGAGTGGGATTTGGGGGAAGAGAAAAGGCGGGAAGAAGCAGAGAGAGTGATGATTTTGGGGGTTAAGTCGAGGTAGCAGTAGTGCGTTCCGGACAAACGCGCTGTAGCTAAGTGCTACCTCTTGAGCATTGCGTTGGATTTCACCGAAGAGGAGAGGATGATGCAGCAAAGTAGCATAAGTATTTCCCTCAGTTTTTGAGAACCAAGGTATCAATCCAGTAGGAGACCATGCACAAGTCCCTCGTACCTACACAAAACGATAGCTCCTCGCAACCAACGCGATTAGGGGTTGTTAATCCCTTCACGGTCACTTACGAGAGTGAGATCTGATAGAGATAATAAATAATATTTTTGGTATTTTTGGTATATAGATGCAAAGTGAAAAGTAAAAGGCAAAGTAAAAACAAAGCAAGTAATAAAGTAATGGAGATTGATATGATGAGAATAGACCCAGGGGCCATAGGTTTCACTAGTGGCTTCTCTCAAGAGCATAGATATTCTACGGTGGGTGAACAAATTACTGTTGAGCAATTGACATAATTGAGCATAGTTATGAGCATATCTAGGTATGATCATGTATATAGGAATCACGTCCAAGACAAGTAGATCGAAATGATTCTGCATCTACTACTATTACTCCACTCATCGACCGCTATCCAGCCCGCATCTAGAGTATTAAGTTAAAAACAGAGTAACGCCTTAAGCAAGATGACATGATGTAGATGGGTAAATTCATGCAATATGATAAAAAAACCATCTTGTTATCCTCGATGGCAACAATACAATACGTGCCTTGCTGCCCCTTCTGTCACTGGGAAAGGACACCGCAAGATTGAACCCAAAGCTAAGCACTTCTCCCATTGCAAGAACTACCAATCTAGTTGGCCAAACCAAAAGGATAATTCGAAGTGACTTGCAAAGATAACTCAAGCTGGATCATAAACCCATAATTCATCCATCTCAACAAACACACCACAAAAAGAAGATTACATCGAATAGATCTCCACGAGAGAGGGGGAGAACATTGTATTGAGATCCAAAAAGAGAGAAGAAGCCATCTAGCTACTAGCTATGGACCCGAAGGTCTGATGTAAACTACTCACACTTCATCGGAGGGGCTATGGTGTTGATGTAGAAGCCCTCCATGGTGGATGCCCCCTCCGACGGAGCTCCGGAACAGGCCCCAAGATGGGATCTCGTGGATACAGAAGGTTGTGGCGGTGGAATTAGGTTTTTGGCTCCTGTTCTGATCGTTTGGGGGTACATAGGTATATATAGGAGGAAGGAGTACGTCGGTGGAGCAACAGGGGGGCCACGAGGCAGGGGGCGCGCCCTAGGGGGGGGTGCCCCCCACCGTCGTGACCGCCTCTTTTGTTCCTTGGAGCAGGGTCCAAGTCTCCTGGATCACGTTCGGTGAGAAAATCGCGTTCCCGAAGGTTTCATTCCGTTTGGACTCCGTTTGATATTCCGTTTCTTCGAAACACTGAAATAGGCAAAAAACAACAATTCTGGGTTGGGCCTCCGGTTAAAAGGTTAGTCCCAAAAATAATATAAAAGTGGAGAATGAAGCCCAATATAGTCCAAAACAGTAGAAAAAGTAGCATGGAGCAATAAAAAATTATAGATACGTTGGGGACGTATCAGGCATCCCCAAGCTTAATTTCTGCTCGTCCTCGAGTAGGTAAATGATAAAAAAAGATTTTTTGACGCGGAGTGATACTTTGGCATAATTTCAATGTAAATCTTCTTAATTGTGGTATGAATATTCAGATCCGAAAGATTCAAGACAAAAGTTCATATTGACATAAAAAATAATAATACTTCAAGCATACTAACTAAGCAATTATGTCTTCTCAAAATAACATGGCCAAAGAAAGTTATCCCTACAAAATCATATAGTCTGGCTATGATCCATCTTCCCCACACAAAATATTTAAATCATGCACAACCCCAATGACAAGCCAAGCAATTGTTTCATACTTATGACATTCTCAAAACTTTTTCGATCTTCACACAATACATGAGCATGAGCCATGGATATAGCACTATATGTGGAATAGAATGGTGGTTGTGGAGAAGACAAAAAGAGGGAAGATAGTCTCACATCAACTAGGCATATCAACGGGCTATGGAGATGCCCATCAATAGATATCAATGTGAGTGAGTAGGGATTGCCATGCAACGCATGCACTAGATCTATAAGTATATGAAAGCTTAACAAAAGAACCTAAGTGGGTGTGCATCCAACTCGCTTGCTCACGAAGACCTAGGGCATTTTGAGGATGCCCATCATTGGAATATACAAGCCAAGTTCTACAATGAAAAATTCCCACTAGTATATGAAAGTGACAAAATGAGAGATTCTCTATCATGAAGATCTTGGTGCTACTTTGAAGCACAAGTGTGGTAAAAGGATAGCAACATTGTCCCTTTTCTCTTTTTCTCTCAATTTTTCTATTTGGGCCTTTTCTCCTTTTTTATGGCCTCTTTTTTTTTGTCCGGAGTCTCATCCCGACTTGTGGGGGAATCATGGTCTCCATCATCCTTTCCTCACTTGGGACAATGCTCTAAAAATGATGATCATCACACTTTTATTTTTCTTACAACTCAACAATTACAACTTGATACTTAGAACAAAGTATGACTCTATATGAATGGCTCCGGCGGTGTACCGGGATATGCAATGAATCAAGAGTGACATGTATCAAAGAATTATGAACGGTGGCTTTGCCACAAATATGATGTCAACTACATGATCATGCTAGCAATATGACAATGATGGAGCGTCTCATAATAAACGGAACGGTGGAAAGTTGCATGGCAATATATCTCGGAATGGCTATGGAAATGCCATGATAGGTAGGTATGGTGGCTGTTTTGAGAAAGATATATGGTGGGTGTATGATACCGGCGAAAAGTGTGTGGTATTAGAGAGGCTAGCAATGGTGGAAGGATGGGAAAAAGTGCGTATAATCCATGGACTCAACATTAGTCATAAAGAACTAATATACTTATTGCAAAAATCTAGAATTTATCAAAGCAAAGTATTACGCGCATGCTCCTAGGGGGATAGATTGGTAGGAAAATACCATCGCTCGTCCCCGACCGCCACTTATAAGGAAGACAATCAATAAAGAAATCATGCTCCGAGTTCATCACATAACGGTTCACCATACGTGCATGCTACAGGAATCACAAACTTCAGCACAATTATTTTTTAAATTCACAACTACTCAACTAGCATGACTCTAATATAACCATCTTCATATCTCAAAACAATTATCAAGCATCAAACTTATCTTAGTATTCAATGCACTCAAAAGAAAGTTTCACATATCTTGAACACCAAGTATTTTAACATTAAGCAAATTACCATGCTATTAATGACTCTCAAAATAATCTAAGTGAAGCATGAGAGATCAATAGTTTCTTTAAAACAAATCCACCACCGTGCTCTAAAAGATATAAGTGAAGTACTAGAGCAAAAATTATCACGCTCAAAAGATATAAGTGAAGCACTATGAGCAAAACTATCAAGCTCAAAAGATATAAGTGAAGCACATAGAGTATTCTAGCAAATTCCAATTCATGTATGGCTCTCTCAAAAGGTGTGTACAGCAAGGATGATTGTGGTAAACTAACAAGCAAAGACGCAAATAATACAAGACGCTCCAAGCAAAACACATATCATGTGGTGAATAAAAATATAGCTCCAAGTAAATTACCGATGGAAGTAGACGAAAGAGGGGATGCCTTCCGAGGCATCCCCAAGCTTTGACTTTTTGGTGTCCTTGGATTATCTTGGGGGTTCCATGGGCATCCGCAAGATTAGGATCTTGCCACTCCTTGTTCCATAATCCATCAAAAGAATTCACCCAAAACATGAAAACTTCACAACACAAAACTCAATAGAAATCTCGTGAGCTCCGTTAGAGAAAGAAAACAAAAGACTACTTCAAGCTACTGTAATGAACTCATTATTTATTTATATTGGTGTTAAACCTACTGTATTCCAACTTCTCTATGGATTATAAACTATTTTACTAGCCATAGATGCATTGAAATAAGCAAACAACACACGAAAAACAGAATCTGTCAAAAACAGATCAGTCTGTAGCAATCTGTAACTAAGGCAAACTTCTGGAACTCTAAAAATCCTACAAAAATAGTAACTCCTGGAAAATTTGTTTGTTGAACAGCAGCAAAAAGAATCAACGCAAAATCTCGTTTCTGTGATTTAACAAAATTATATTCGTGCGTGCAAAGTTTCTGTTTTTCAGCAGAATCAAATCAACTATCATCATAGGTTATCCTATAGGTTCTACTTGGCACAAACAATAATTAAAACATAAAACCACATCCAAACAGAGGCTAGATGGATTATTTCTTCCTAAACAGAAGCAAAAACAAAAAAAACAAAAATAAAATTGGGTTGCCTCCCAACAAGCGCTATCGTTTTACGCCCCTAGCTAGGCATAAAGCAAGTATAGATCTAGGTATTGCCATCTTTGGTAGGCAATTCTTTGATGAGGTATCTACCTCTTTTAGAATTTTCTTTATCTCTAATAATTGTAAAATTTTTAGGCAAAAGATTGAAAAATTCATTTATAGCAAAAGGTTCCTTAATGATGGTAAAAAGATTGGGATGAACACTTATAGAATTAAGATCCGCAGTTTCCTTACTAGATGATTCACCCTTATTCTTAGGAACATAAATAAGCTTAGTATTTTTAGTAGACGAACTTGGAGTGTTTTGAACGGAAGAAAAAGCGGTTCCCAAGTTGGTAATGATACCCTCAAGTTTATCTATTCTTGTGGAATCTAGATTTATTTTTTCATTAACTATGGGTTCTTTTTCTTTAATATTTTTGAAAGTCATTCCTAACTTAGATCCATATTGGGTAATTTGATTGTGGATCTTTTTATCCAGATTTTCAATTGATTCAAGGGTAGCAACTTTATTTTCAATAATTTCAAGTGTTTGCATAACTTGCTCCAAAGTTAATTTAGTTCCATTAATCAAAAGAGGTGGTGAGCCAAATAAATCTATTAAAGCATTATAAGAATCAAAACTATGGCTACCCAAGAAATTCCCTCCGGTAATGGTATCAAGGATATATCTATACCAAGGATTAGCACCTACGTAAAAATTATGAAGAAGAACCAAAGTAGATTGCTTCCTGGTATATCTATTTTGATCATTGCAAATTCTATACCAAGCGTCTTCTAGATTCTCTCCCTCCCTTTGCTTAAAATTTAGAACTTCATTCTCGGGAGATAACGGAGAAGATATGAGACTAGTCATGACGACAAGCAAGCAAAATAACACGCGAGCAAACCAAAAGGCAAATGGGAAAGAGAGGAGGAGATTGGGAAAGAGAGGGAGAATAAAACGGCAAGGGTGAAGTGGGGGAGAGCAAAACGAGAGGCAAATGGCAAATAATGTATCTCGAGAGATAGGGATTGTGATGGGTACTTGGTATGGTTGACCTGCTTGCGTGAGCCTCCCCGGTAACGGCGCCAGAAATTCTTCTTGCTACCTCTTGAGCACTGCGTTGGATTTCCCCGAAGAGGAGAGGATGATGCAGCAAAGTAGCGTAAGTATTTCCCTCAGTTTTTGAGAACCAAGGTACCAATCTAGTAGGAGACCACGCACAAGTCCCTCGTACCTACACAAAACGATAGCTCCTTGCAACCAACGCGATTAGGGGTTGTCAATCCCTTCACGGTCACTTACGAGAGTGAGATCTGATAGAGATGATAAATAATATTTTTGGTATTTTTGGTATATAGATGCAAAGTGAAAAGTAAAAGGCAAAGTAAAAACAAAGCAAGTAATAAAGTAATGGAGATTGATATGATGAGAATAGACCCGGGGGCCATAGGTTTCACTAGTGGCTTCTCTCAAGAGCATAGATATTCTACGGTGGGTGAACAAATTATTGTTGAGCAATTGACAGAATTGAGCATAGTTATGAGCATATCTAGGCATGATCATGTATATAGGCATCACATCCAAGACAAGTAGATCGAAACGATTCTGCATCTACTACTATTACTCCACTGATCGACCGCTATCCAGCATGCATCTAGAGTATTAAGTTAAAACAGAGTAACACCTTAAGCAAGATGACATGATGTAGAGGGATAAATTCATGCAATATGATAAAAAACCCATCTTGTTATCCTCGATGGCAACAATACAATACGTGCCTTGCTGCCCCTTCTGTCACTGGGAAAGGACACCGCAAGATTGAACCCAAAGCTAAGCACTTCTCCCATTGCAAGAACTACCAATCTAGTTGGCCAAACCAAAAGGATAATTCGAAGAGACTTGCAAAGATAACTCAATCAAACATAAAAGAATTCAGAGAAGATTCAAATATTATTCATAGATAAGCTGGATCATAAACCCACAATTCATCCATCTCAACAAACACACCACAAAAAGAAGATTACATCGAATAGATCTCCACGAGAGAGGGGGAGAACATTGTATTGAGATCCAAAAAGAGAGAAGAAGCCATCTAGCTACTAGCTATGGACCCGAAGGTCTGAAGTAAACTACTCACACTTCATCGGAGGGGCTATGGTGTTGATGTAGAAGTCCTCCATGGTGGATGCCCCTCCGACGGAGCTCCGGAACAGGCCCCAAGATGGGATCTCGTGGATACAGAAGGTTGTGGCGGTGGAATTAGGTTTTTGGCTCCTGTTCTGATCGTTTGGGGATACATAGGTATATATAGGAGGAAGGAGTACGTCGGTGGAGCAACAGGGGGGCCACGAGGCAGGGGGCACGCCCTAGGGGGGGTGGCCCCCACCGTCGTGACCGCATCTTTTGTTCCTTGGAGCAGGGTCCAAGTCTCCTGGATCACGTTCGGTGAGAAAATCGCGTTCCCGAATGTTTCATTCCGTTTGGACTCCGTTTGATATTCCGTTTCTTCGAAACACTGAAATAGGCAAAAAACAGCAATTCTGGGTTGGGCCTCCGGTTAATAGGTTACTCCCAAAAATAATATAAAAGTGGAGAATGAAGCCCAATATAGTCCAAAACAGTAGAAAAAGTAGCATGGAGCAATAAAAAATTATAGATACGTTGGGGACGTATCAGGCATCCCCAAGCTTAATTTCTGCTCGTCCTCGAGTAGGTAAATGATAAAAAAAGAATTTTTGACGCGGAGTGATACTTTGGCATAATTTCAATGTAAATCTTCTTAATTGTGGTATGAATATTCAGATCCGAAAGATTCAAGACAAAAGTTCATATTGACATAAAAAATAATAATACTTCAAGCATACTAACTAAGCAATTATGTCTTCTCAAAATAACATGGCCAAAGAAAGTTATCCCTACAAAATCATATAGTCTGGCTATGATCCATCTTCCCCACACAAAATATTTAAATCATGCACAACCCCAATGACAAGCCAAGCAATTGTTTCTTACTTATGACATTCTCAAAACTTTTTCGATCTTCACACAATACATGAGCATGAGCCATGGATATAGCACTATATGTGGAATAGAATGGTGGTTGTGGAGAAGACAAAAAGAGGGAAGATAGTCTCACATCAACTAGGCATATCAACGGGCTATGGAGATGCCCATCAATAGATATCAATGTGAGTGAGTAGGGATTGCCATGCAACGCATGCACTAGATCTATAAGTATATGAAAGCTCAACAAAAGAACCTAAGTGGGTGTGCATCCAACTCGCTTGCTCACGAAGACCTAGGGCATTTTGAGGATGCCCATCATTGGAATATACAAGCCAAGTTCTACAATGAAAAATTCCCACTAGTATATGAAAGTGATAAAATGAGAGACTCTCTATCATGAAGATCTTGGTGCTACTTTGAAGCACAAGTGTGGTAAAAGGATAGCAACAGTGTCCCTTTTCTCTTTTTCTCTCAATTTTTCTATTTGGGCCTTTTCTCCTTTTTTATGGCCTCTTTTTTTTTGTCCGGAGTCTCATCCCGACTTGTGGGGGAATCATGGTCTCCATCATCCTTTCCTCACTTGGGACAATGCTCTAAAAATGATGATCATCACACTTTTATTTTTCTTACAACTCAACAATTACAACTTGATACTTAGAACAAAGTATGACTCTATATGAATGGCTCCGGCGGTGTACCGGGATATGCAATGAATCAAGAGTGACATGTATCAAAGAATTATGAACGGTGGCTTTGCCACAAATACGATGTCAACTACATGATCATGCTAGCAATATGACAATGATGGAGCATCTCATAATAAACGGAACGGTGGAAAGTTGCATGGCAATATATCTCGGAATGGCTATGGAAATGCCATGATAGGTAGGTATGGTGGCTGTTTTGAGAAGATATATGGTGGGTGTATGATACCGGCGAAAAGTGTGTGGTATTAGAGAGGCTAGCAATGGTGGAAGGATGGGAAAAAGTGCGTATAATCCATGGACTCAACATTAGTCATAAAGAACTAATATACTTATTGCAAAAATCTAGAATTTATCAAAGCAAAGTATTACGCGCATGCTCCTAGGGGGATAGATTGGTAGGAAAATACCATCGCTCGTCCCCAACCGCCACTTATAAGGAAGACAATCAATAAAGAAATCATGCTCCGAGTTCATCACATAACGGTTCACCATACGTGCATGCTACAGGAATCACAAACTTCAGCACAAATATTTTTTAAATTCACAACTACTCAACTAGCATGACTCTAATATAACCATCTTCATATCTCAAAACAATTATCAAGCATCAAACTTATCTTAGTATTCAATGCACTCAAAAGAAAGTTTCACATATCTTGAACACCAAGTATTTTAACATTAAGCAAATTACCATGCTATTAATGACTCTCAAAATAATCTAAGTGAAGCATGAGAGATCAATAGTTTCTTTAAAACAAATCCACCACCGTGCTCTAAAAGATATAAGTGAAGTACTAGAGCAAAAATTATCACGCTCAAAAGATATAAGTGAAGCACTATGAGCAAAACTATCAAGCTCAAAAGATATAAGTGAAGCACATAGAGTATTCTAGCAAATTCCAATTCATGTATGGCTCTCTCAAAAGGTGTGTACAGCAAGGATGATTGTGGTAAACTAACAAGCAAAGACGCAAATAATACAAGACGCTCCAAGCAAAACACATATCATGTGGTGAATAAAAATATAGCTCCAAGTAAATTACCGATGGAAGTAGACGAAAGAGGGGATGCCTTCCGAGGCATCCCCAAGCTTTGACTTTTTGGTGTCCTTGGATTATCTTGGGGCAGCCATGGGCATCCGCGAGATTAGGATCTTGCCACTCCTTGTTCCATAATCCATCAAAAGAATTCACCCAAAACATGAAAACTTCACAACACAAAACTCAATAGAAATCTCGTGAGCTCCGTTAGAGAAAGAAAACAAAAGACTACTTCAAGGTACTGTAATGAACTCATTATTTATTTATATTGGTGTTAAACCTACTGTATTCCAACTTATCTATGGATTATAAACTATTTTACTAGCCATAGATGCATTGAAATAAGCAAACAACACACGAAAAACAGAATCTGTCAAAAACAGACCAGTCTGCAGCAATCTGTAACTAAGGCAAACTTCTGGAACTCTAAATATCCTACAAAAATAGTAACTCCTGTAAAATTTGTTCGTTGAACAGCAGCAAAAAGAATCAACGCAAAATCACGTTTCTGTGATTTAACAAAATTATATTCGTGCGTGCAAAGTTTCTGTTTTTCAGCAGAATCAAATCAACTATCATCATAGGTTATCCTATAGGTTCTACTTGGCACAAACACTAATTAAAACATAAAACCACATCCAAACAGAGGCTAGAAGGATTATTTATTCCTAAACAGAAGCAAAAACAAAAAAAACAAAAATAAAATTGGGTTGCCTCCCAACAAGCGCTATCGTTTTACGCCCCTAGCTAGGCATAAAAGCAAGTATAGATCTAGGTATTGCCATCTTTGGTAGGAAATTCTTTGATGAGGTATCTACCTCTTTTAGAATTTTCTTTATCTCTAATAATTGTAAAATTTTTAGGCAAAAGATCGAAAAATTCATTTATAGCAAAAGGTTCCTTAATGATGGTAAAAAGATTGGGATGGACACTTATAGATTTAAGATCCGCAGTTTCCTTACTAGATGATTCACCCTTATTCTTAGGAACATAAATAAGCTTAGTATTTTTAGTAGACGAACTTGGAGTGTTTTGAACGGAAGAAAAAGCGGTTCCCAAGTTGGTAATGATACCCTCAAGTTTATCGATTCTTGTGGAATCTAGATTTATTTTTTCATTAACTATGGGTTCTTTTTCTTTAATATTTTTGAAAGTCATTCCTAACTTAGATCCATATTGGGTAATTTGATTGTGGATCTTTTTATCCAGATTTTCAATTGATTCAAGGGTAGCAACTTTATTTTCAATAATTTCAAGTGTTTGCATAACTTGCTCCAAAGTTAATTTAGTTCCATTAATTAAAAGAGGTGGTGAGCCAAATAAATCTATTGAAGCATTATAAGAATCAAAAGTATGGCTACCCAAGAAATTCCCTCCGGTAATGGTATCAAGGATATATCTATACCAAGGATTAGCACCTACGTAAAAATTATGAAGAAGAACCAAAGTAGATTGCTTCCTGGTATATCTATTTTGATCATTGCAAATTCTATACCAAGCGTATTTTAGATTCTCTCCCTCCCTTTGCTTAAAATTTAGAACTTCATTCTCGGGAGATAACGGAGAAGATATGAGACTAGTCATGACGACGAGCAAGCAAAATAACATGCGAGCAAACCAAAAGGCAAATGGGAAAGAGAGGAGGAGATTGGGAAAGAGAGGGAGAATAAAACGGCAAGGGTGAAGTGGGGGAGAGGAAAACGAGAGGCAAATGGCAAATAATGTATCTCGAGAGATAGGGATTGTGATGGGTACTTGGTATGGTTGACCTGCTTGCGTGAGCCTCCCCGGTAACGGCGCCAGAAATTCTTCTTGCTACCTCTTGAGCACTGCGTTGGATTTCCCCGAAGAGGAGAGGATGATGCAGCAAAGTAGCGTAAGTATTTCCCTCAGTTTTTGAGAACCAAGGTACCAATCCAGTAGGAGACCACGCACAAGTCCCTCGTACCTACACAAAACGATAGCTCCTCGCAACCAACGCGATTAGGGGTTGTCAATCCCTTCGCGGTCACTTACGAGAGTGAGATCTGATAGAGATGATAAATAATATTTTTGGTATTTTTGGTATATAGATGCAAAGTGAAAAGTAAAAGGCAAAGTAAAAACAAAGCAAGTAATAAAGTAATGGAGATTGATATGATGAGAATAGACCTGGGGGCCATAGGTTTCACTAGTGGCTTCTCTCAAGAGCATAGATATTCTACGGTGGGTGAACAAATTATTGTTGAGCAATTGACAGAATTGAGCATAGTTATGAGCATATCTAGGCATGATCATGTATATAGGCATCACATCCAAGACAAGTAGATCGAAACGATTCTGCATCTACTACTATTACTCCACTGATCGACCGCTATCCAGCATGCATCTAGAGTATTAAGTTAAAACAGAGTAACACCTTAAGCAAGATAACATGATGTAGAGGGATAAATTCATGCAATATGATAAAAAACCCATCTTGTTATCCTCGATGGCAACAATACAATACGTGCCTTGCTGCCCCTTCTGTCACTGGGAAAGGACACCACAAGATTGAACCCAAAGCTAAGCACTTCTCCCATTGCAAGAACTACCAATCTAGTTGGCCAAACCAAAAGGATAATTCGAAGAGACTTGCAAAGATAACTCAATCATACATAAAAGAATTCAGAGAAGATTCAAATATTATTCATAGATAAGCTGGATCATAAACCCACAATTCATCGGTCTCAACAAACATGCCACAAAAAGAAGATTACATCGAATAGATATCCACGAGAGAGGGGGAGAACATTGTATTGATATCCAAAAAGAGAGAAGAAGCCATCTAGCTGCTAGCTATGGACCCGAAGGTCTGAAGTAAACTACTCACACTTCATCGGAGGGGCTATGGTGTTGATGTAGAAGCCCTCCGTGGTGGATGCCCCCTCCGGCGGAGATCCGGAACAGGCCCCAAGATGGGATCTCGTGGATACAGAAGGTTGCGGCAGTGGAATTAGGTTTTTGGCTCCTGTTCTGGTCGTTTGGGGATACGTAGGTATATATAGGAGGAAGGAGTATGCCGGTGGAGCAACAAGGGGGCCACAAGGCAGGGGGCGGCGCGCCCCCCACCCTTGTGACCGCCTCTTTTGTTCCTTGGAGCAGGGTCCAAGTCTCTTGGATCACGTTCGGTGAGAAAATCGCGTTCCCGAAGGTTTCATTCCGTTTGGACTCCGTTTGATATTCCGTTTCTTCGAAACACAGAAATAGGCAAAAAACAGCAATTCTGGGCTGGGGCTCTAGTTAATAGGTTAGTCCCAAAAATAATATAAAAGTGGAAAATAAAGCCCAATATAGTCCAAAACAGTAGATAAAGTAGCATGGAGCAATCAAAAATTATAGATACGTTGGAGACGTATCACTAAGTTATCTACAACGCTTTTGCAAAGAACGCACTATTGCTATTATAGATAGCTATATCGTTTTTGTCAGAAAGCTCTACTGCTATTACAGATAGCGATGGCGTTTTTCTGCAGAAAGTGCTACTGTTATTACCTGTAGCAGTTTTCCTGTTTGTTTCTTCTATTTTCTCTCCCTTTTCTTTTATGTTCTTTTCCTTTTTTCCGAGAGCAGTGAACGAAGGGAAGGTGATACAATGTATATAACTAAGGCGATATATATTGCATCATTTGATGGTTAAGTATGTATACAAAATACTAGTTTTATCTTTTGACATTCTTAGCCCATTTGACATGGAACATCATCGCGTTGTGCAGCCCAGAGTAGTCAAGTACCCAGCTCTCCCCGACCCTTCCGTAAAATCTCTCAGTTGTGCCGTTGTCGCTGCCGGTCATGCATTCCATCATCACCCCTCAGTTCTGATCATCACTATCCATATCTTTGGCCTCCGTGTGGAACGTGTATCCGTTGATATCGTATGCCTGATAGGTGACGAGGTTGGGTGAGGGGCCATGTGCTAAGGTGTATATGAGCAATCTGTCCTTAATTAGAGCCCTCTTCAGTGGGATTAGCAACAATATGCTCTTTGAACCAATGCAAGAAAGTGGAGTTGTGCTCTCTAGTAACTTCAGCGTCGATCTTGCATACCCCTCGGTCATGATACTTCTTTGCGATAATTTCTTTGTGGAGTGCCACGAAAGGATCTACCTCATCTAGGTGTTGTAGCACTACCAAGTTTGCTCTGTCAAAGTCGTTGCGTCGATCTTATTATGCCACGTGCAGTTCCCTATGACCGTTGGAGTGAACTTCTCCTTCGAGCCTCCCATCATGCTTGTTAACGGGAAAACCAACACCGACACCAGGCGGCTGGTCCACTCCATATAGAAAATTCTCGCAAAAAAAGATGCACTCTTGTGTCAGATAGCCCTGGACGATGCTTCCATTCGGACGGGACATGTTACAAACGAATCCTTTGGTAATCCCATTCATCCTCTCAAACGACATCATGTTGTGCAGGAATGATGTCCCCAGGTCTATTATGTCGTCCACAATATGGACGTAGAGATGCACCAGGACGTCAAACAAAGCAGGTGGGAAGTACATCTCAAGCTCATTCAGTATCACAACGATCTCTTCCTGTAGACCTCGGAGCTGCTTCACACTGATCGACTTTCGGAGATGACGTCGAAAAAGTTGCAGAGACCAATAAGTCTGTCATGGACGTGCTTGTCCATTATCCCTTAAAGGGCAATAGGAAAAGTATTGCGTCACCATCACATGACAGTCATGGGATTTCATCCTGGATAACCTTTTCTTGTTCGTGTCTAGATATCTGCTTATCTTGCCACAGTAACCGGAACTAACTTTGACTCCGTAAGGCACTTAAAGAATTGATCGATCTCAGCCGGGCTTAAGATGAAGCAACAAGGGGTGGGGGCAATAATCCTCTTCCTTTACTTTTTTTCCCTTCTTCTCCCGCGCCTCTGTCTCCATCTCTGTCTCGTTTGACTTTTTACGGGGCGGCATGTGCAGATCTTCCCTAATTTCCAAATCTTGCAAGTGGTTTCTTTCCTTCGGCCAATCCTTGGTCTTATCCGGCATGTTAACCAGTGTCGCGAGCAAGCTCTCAAGGACATTCTTACAAATATGCATTTGATCAAGGCAATTAGGTGTGTCGAATGTGTGCTAGTACTCCAAGTCCGAGAACACAGACCTCGTCTTCCATATACCTTCAGCAGCGGCTCCGGCGCCTTTTTCTGTTGGGGAACACGGTAATTTAAAAAAATTCCTACAATCACGCAAGATCTATCTAGGTGATGCATAGCTATGAGAGGGGAGATTGTGTACACGTACCCTCGTAGACCGAAAGCGGAAGCGTTAGTTAACGCGGTTGATGTAGTCGAATGTCTTCATGATCCAACCGATCCAAGTACTGAACGTATGACACTTCCGCGTTCAACACATGTTCAGCTCAATGACATCCCTCGTACTCTTGATCCATTTGAGGCCAAGGGAGAGTTTCGTCAGCACCACGGCGTGGCGACACTGATGATAAAGTTATCGGCGCAGGGCTTCGCCTAAGCACTACAACGATTTGACTGTGGTGTGTAACTGTGGGGGGGGGGCACCGCACACGCCTAAAGGAGCAAGGGGAGGCCGGATGGCCCCTAGGGGTGCGCCCCAAGATGAGTATTCCTACTAGGACTTCCTAGTCCTAGTACTAGGACTTCCTAGTCCTAGTAGGATTCCACTTCCAGGGAGAGAGGGGGAAGGAAGGAGAGTGAGTGGGAGAGGGAGTAGGAAAGGGGGGCGCCGCCCCCATTCCCTTGTCCTTTTCGGACTCTGGGGGGCGCGTCCAGCCCTCGTGCGGCGTCCTCTCTCTCCACTATGGCCCATCGAGGCCCATTTGTTCCCCCGGGGGGTTTCGGTAACCCTCCGGCACTCCGGTTTTATCCGAAACTTCTCCGGAACACTTCCCGTGTCTGAATATAGTCGTCCAATATATCAATCTTTACGTATCGACCATTTCTAGGCTTTTCATCACGTCCGTGATCTCATCCGGGACTCCTAACAAACTTCGGTCTTCAAAACACATAACTCATAATACAAATCATCATCGAATGTGAAGCGTGCAGACCCTACAGGTTCGAGAACTATGTAGACATGATCGAGACATATCTCCGATCAATAACCAATAGCGGAACTTGGAGGCTCATATTGGCTCCTACATATTCTATGAAGATCTTTATCTGTCAAAATGCATAACAACATAGTTGTTCCCTTTGTCATCGGTATGTTACTTGCCCGAGATTTGATCGTCAGTATCATCAAACCAATTCAATCTCGTTACCGGCAAGTCTCTTTACTCGTTTCTTAATACTTCATCCCGCAACTAACTCATTAGTCACAATACATACAAGGCTTATAGTGATGAGTATTAGCAAGAGGGCCCAGAGATACCTCTCCGAAACACGGAGTGACAAATCTTAATCTCGATCTATGCCAACCCAACAAACACCTTCAGAGACACATGTACAGCATCTTTATAATCACGCATTTACGTTGTGACATTTGATAGCACACAAAGTTTTCCTCCTTTATTCGGGAGTTGCATAAAATCATAGTCTGAGGAACATGTATAAGTCATGAAGAGAGCAATAGCAATGAAACTGTAATGATTATAATGCTAAGCTAACGGATGGGTCATGTCCATCACATCATTCTACTAATGATGTGATCCCGTTCATCAAATGACAACACATGTCTATGGTTAGGAAACATAACCATCTTTGGTTAACGAGCTAGTCTAGTAGAGGCATACTAGGGACAATTTGTTTTGTCTATGTATTCACACATGTACTAAGTTTCTGGTTAATACAATTCTAGCATGAATAATAAACATTTATCATGAAAGAAGGAAATAAATAACAACTTTATTATTGCCTCTAGGGAATACTTTCTTCAGTATCCCACTTGCACTTGAGTCAATAATCTAGATTACATAGTAATTCTAACACACGTGGAGCTTTGGTGCTAATCATGTTTTGATCGTGAGAGAAGCTTAGTCAATGGGTCTATAATATTCAGATCAATATGTATCTTGCAAATCTCTATGCACCCCTCCGACATTTGACGACAGATGGAATTGAAGCGTCTCTTGATGTACTTGGTTCTCTTGTGAAATATGTATTCCTTTGCCAAGGCAATGACCTGTATTGTCACAAAAGATTTTCATTGGACCCGATGCACTAGGTATGACACCTAGATCGGATATGAACTCCTTCATCCAGACTCCTTCATTTGCTTCTTCCGAAGCAGCAATGTACTCCGCTTCACACGTAGAACCCGCCAAGACGCTTTGCTTGGAACTGCACCAACTGACACCTCCTCCATCGACGTAACCGTTTACGACGAGCTCTTTTTCACATCCATAAACGTGAAACAAATCCTTAGTCCTTTTCAGGTATTTCAGGATGTTCTTGACCGTTATCTAGTTCTCCACTCTGGGATTACTTTGGTACCTCCCCGCTATGCTTATAGCAAGGCGCACATCAGGTCTGGTACACGACATTGCATACATGATAGAACCTATGGCTGAAGCATAGGGAATGACTTTCATTTTCTCTCTATCTTCTGCAGTGGTCGGGCATTGAGTCTGACTCAACTTCACACCTTGTAACACAGGCAAGAACCCTTTCTTTGACCGATCCATTTTGTACTTCTTCAAAACTTTATCAAGGTATGTGCTTTGTGAAAGTCCAATTAAGCGTCTTGATCTATCTCTATAGATCTTGATACCCAATATGTAAGTAGCTTCACCGAGGTCTTTCATGGAATAACTCTTATTCAGGTATCCCTTTATGCTATCCAGAAATTCTATATCATTTCCAATCAACAATATGTCATCCACATATAATATTAGAAATCCTATAGAGCTCCCACTCACTTTCTTTTAAATACAAGCTTCTCCAAAAGTCTGTATAAAATCATATGCTTTGATGACACTATCAAAGCGTTTATTCCAAGTCTGAGAGGCTTGCACCAGTCCATAAATGGTTTGCTGGAGCTTGCACACTTTGTTACCACCCTTTGGATCGACAAAACCTTCTGGTTGCATCATATACAATTCTTCTTCCAGAAATTCATTCAAGAATGCAGTTTTGACATCCATCCGCCAAATTTCATAATGATAAAATGCGGAAATTGCTAACATGATTCGAACAAACTTAAGCATCATTACGGGCGAGAAAGTCTCATCATAGTCAACTCCATGAACTTGTCGAAAACCTTTCGCAACAAGTCGAGCTTTGTAGACAGTAACATTACCGTCAGCGTCGGTCTTCTTCTTGAAGATCCATTTTTTTCTATGGATTGCTGATCATTGGGCAAGTCCACCAAAGTCCACACTTTGTTCTCATACATGGATCCCATCTCAGATTTTATGGCCTCAAGCCATTTCACGGAATCTGGGCTCATCATCACTTCCTCATAGTTCGTAGGTTCCCCATGGTCTAATAACATGAATTATAGAATAGGATTGTCGTACCACTCTACTACGGATCTCACTCTAGAAGACCTACGAGGTTTGGTAGTAACTTGATCTGAAGTTTCATGATCATCATCATTAACTTCGTCACTAATTGGTGTAGGAATCACTGGAACTGATTTATGTGATGAACTACTTTCCAATAAGGGAGAAGGTACAATTACCTCATCAAGTTCTACTTTCCTCCCACTCACTTCTTTCGAGAGAAACTCCTTCTCTAGAAAGGATCCATTTTTAGCAACAAATATCTTGCCTTCGGATCTGTGATTGAAGGTGTGCCCAACAGTTTCCTTTGGGTATCCTATAAAGACGCACTTCTCCAATTTGGGTTTGAGCTTATCAGGTTGAATCCTTTTCACATAAGCCTCGCAGCCCCAAACTTTAAGAAACGACAACTTTGATTTCTTGCCAAACCACAGTTCATAAGGCGTCGTCTCAACGGATTTTGATCGTGCCCCATTTAAAGTGGATGCAGCCATCTCTAAAGCATAACCCCAAAATGATAGCGGTAAATCAGTAAGAGACATCATAGATCGCACCATATCTAATAAAGTACGGTTACGACGTTCGTACACACCATTTCGTTGTGGTGTTCCAGGTGGCGTTAGTTGTGAAACTATCCCATGTTGTTTCAAATGAAGACCAAACTCGTAACTCAAATATTCACCTCCACGATCAGATCATAGAAACTTTATTTTATTGTTACGATGATTTTCCACCTCACTCTGAAATTCTTTGAACTTTCCAAATGTTTCAGACTTATGCTTCATTAACTTGATATAACCATATCTGCTCAAATCATCTGTGAAGGTAGGAAAAGAATGATACCCGCCATGAGCCTCAACACTCATTGGACCGCATACATCAGTATGTATTATTTCCAATTCTCAGTAGCTCGTTCCATTGTTCCGGAGAACGGAGTTTTAGTCATCTTGCCCATGAGGCACGGTTCGCAAGCACCAAGTGATTCATAATCAAGTGATTCCAAAAGTCCATCAGCATGGACTTTCTTCTTGAGCTTTACGCCGATATGACCCAAACAGTAGTTCCACAAATAAGTTGCACTATCATTATCAACTTTGCATCTTTTGGCCTCGATATTATGAATACTAGATGACACCCCGCGCGTTGTTGCGGGAATATATGCTAAAATAAAAAAGTAATCAAACACTATTTCAAATAGATGTTTGGATAACAAAACATTCTTGAGAAATCCTATATGTCCGTGGAAAACATGAAGCATAAAATATAAATATTGATATGCCTTAAAATGATCATTAGTAGTAAAACATTAGTTTCACGTGACATTACACAAAGGAGGCCAACATAGTATCATATGTTACACTTATTAAATTAGACAATCATTTGCCCAAAAAGGGTATGGTGTTAAAGAAACATACTATACATAGACCGAAACAATGGCTTCATGGACATATACTTTGATTGATTTCACACGTCCCTAGTAAACATAGAACAGTTCAATTGTTAGAGCAATATACAATAGGGGACATGTATGGGAAAAGTTTGATTGGTTTTGCCAAAATCACACAGCTATTCAAAGAGACAGTTCAGTAGTTGTGAGTTTAGATAAAGGCACACACAATAAAATCTATAAAGAATATTAATAGTTTCTCATCATTACTCTTAATCACCATGTGCCTTGAGTACATATAGTAGGATGTTTTATCTTACTAAGAAAGGTGATATATATTCAAACAAACACCATTAGTTAGTATGTGGTTTTAAACTGCTAGCAATAGTGTGTCAACATCAAAATTTATTCTATTTTCCTAACTATTCATGCACTACCAGGCAGAAAAAATAAACAAATACATGGTAAAAGTGAATATTTTTATCTAAAGATTAAAGAAAATTACCAACCTTTGGTGATACTACATAAAATAAAATTGATAGTAGTATATGCGAACATACTAGCAAATGAGCAACCATTGCTTTTTGAACTTTATGTTGATTTTTTCTTGACCACCCGATTCCGACTGTACCTAATAAAAGGAAATTTACATAGAAATACGCATGTCATAATAGTATGTATTATATAACTACAACAACATGATGAAATTGAAAGGAAAAAGTAACAAAACTATACATGCAATCAATCAAATAATTGTAGTAGCCCGTTCGTTTGGCTGAGAAAATGTGCCAATAATATGTAATGATACGAAGTAGCAACCCTATGATCACATTAGTAAGAAACTGTAGGGAAAAATCAGCAGACATGTACTTGGGGCCGAGTGCACACGACAATGACCGTACTGTACGGTGTTCTACATCAAAGGATCCTAAGCTGTGAATTTGATGTTGTCAGATTTAAACAGAGGAAAACTCAACAACACACGCGCTCAGTGTGTAACACAACATATAGGGAGGACTTTTGACTTTTTATGGCCAAACGTAGATACATCTAAGTGATCTGATAATCATGGTAATCTAACAATTTAACATATCTAAAGCAACCTAATATAAATGCCAACCGCAGTATGGTACGTCCATTTTGCATCATGCTTTTATATCAATATTTATTGCATTATGGGCTGTTATTTCACATTATATCTCAATACATATGGCTATTGTCTCTTATTTTACAAGGTTTACCATGAAGAGGGGGAATGCCGGCAGCTGGAATTCTGGCTGGAAAAGGAGAAAATATTGGAAACCTATTTTGCATAGCTCCAAAAGTCCTGAAACTCCACGGAAGTTATTTTTGGAATTAATAAGAATTATTGAGCGAAGAAACTACCAGAAGGGGCCCACACCTAGGCCAGGAGGGTGGGGGGTGCGCCCACCCCTACTGGGTGGGCCCCCTGTCTCCTGGGCCCCCTGGTGGCCCTCTGGTGCCCATCTTCTACTATATGAAGGCTTTTACGCTGGAAAAAAATCAAAGGCAAGCTTACAGGACGAAACTCCGCCGCCATGAGGTGGAAACTTGGCGGAACCAATCTAGAGCTTCGGCATAGCTGTTCTACAAGGGAAACTTCCCTCCGGGAGGGGGAAATCATCACCATCGTCATCACCAATGATCCTCTCATCGGGACGGGGTCAATCTCCATCAACATGTTCACCAGGACCATCTCCTCTCAAAACCCTAGTTCATCTCTTGTATCCAATCTTGTATCAAAACCGCAAATTGGTACCTGTTGGTTGCTAGTAGTATTGATTACTCCTTGTAGTTGATGCTAATTAGTTTACTTGGTGGAAGATCATCTGTTCAGATCCTTAATGCATATTATTACTCCTCTGATTATGAACATGAATATGCTTTGTGAGTAGTTACGTTTGTTCCTGAGGACATGGGTGAAGTCTTGCTATTAGTAGTCATGTGAATTTGATATTCGGTCGATATTTTGATGAGATGTATGTTGTCTTTCCTCTAGTGGTCTTATGTGAACGTAGACTACATGACACTTCACCATTATTTGGGCCTAGAGGAAGGCATTGGGAAGTAATAAGTAGATGATGGGTTGCTAGAGTGATAGAAGCTTAAACCCTAGTTTATGTGTTGCTTCGTAAGGGGCTGATTTGGATCCATATGTCGAATGATGTGGTTAGGTTTACCTTAATACTTCTTTTGTAGTTGCGGATGCTTGCAATAGGGGTTAATCATAAGTGGGATGCTTGTCCAAGTAAGAGCAATACACAAGCACCGGTCCACCCACATATCAAATTATCAAAGTACAGAACGCGAATCATATGAGCGTCATGAAAACTAGCTTGACGATAATTCCCATGTGTCCTCCGGAGCTCTTTTCTCATTATAAGAAATTTTCCAAGCTTGTCCTTTCCTATAAAAAGGATTGGGCCACCTTTCTGCACTTTATTTACTTTCATTGCTTGTTACTCGTTACTATTTATCTTATCACAAAACTATCTGTTACCTAAAATTTCAGTGCTCGCAGAGAAAACCTTACTGAAAACCGCTTGTCCTTTCCTTCTGCTCCTCGTTGGGTTCGACACTCTTACTTATCGAAAGGACTACGATAGATCCCCTACACTTGTGGGTCATCAAGACTCTTTTCTGGTGCCGTTGCCTGGGAGTGTAGCGCTTTTGGTGAGTGGAACTTGGTAAGGAAACATTTATATAGTGTGCTGAAATTTTCTATCACTTATTACTATGGAAACTAATCCTTTGAGTGGCTTGTTCGGGGTATCTTCACCCCGACCAGAAGATCAAAGAGTTTCTCCTCAACCTACTGAACCTACTGAAAATATTTACTTTGAGATTCCTTCGGGTATGATAGAGAAACTGCTAGCTAATTCCTTTGCAGGAGATGGAACATTGCATCCCGATTTACACCTCATCTTTGTGGATGAAGTTTGTGGATTATTTAATCTTGCAGGTATTCCCGATGATGTTGTCAAAAGGAAGGTCTTCCCTTTATCTTTGAAGGGGGGTGCATTGACATGGTATAGGCTATGTGATGATACGGGATCTTGGAATTATAAACGATTAAAGTTGGAATTTCACCAGAAGTTCTATCCTATGCATCTTGTTCATTGTGATCATAATTACATATATAATTTCTGGCCTCGCGAAGGAGAAAGCATCGCTCAAGATTGGGGGAGGCTTAAGTCATTGTTATATTCATGCCCCAATCATGAGCTCTCCAGAGAAATGATTATTCAAAAATTTTATGCTCGGCTTTCTCCCAGTGATCGCAACATGCTCGATACTTCCTGTGCTGGTTCTTATATGCTGAAGACTATTGAATTCAAGTGGGGCTTATTGGAAAGAATTAAACGCAACTCTGAAGATGGGGGTTCCGATGATGGTAAGGTGTCAGGTATGACACCTAAGTTTGATTGTGTTAAATCTTTAATGGATACTGATGCCTTTCGTGGATTTAGCGCTAAGTATGGACTTGACTCTGAGATAGTAGCTTCTTTCTGTGAATCTTTTGCTACTCACGTTGATCTCCCTAAGGAGAAGTGGTTTAAATATATTCCTCCCATTGAAGTAAAATTAGTTGCACCTAGTACAGCTGAAGAAAACACTGTCACTTAGAGTGATCCTATTGTTCCTAGTACTTATGTTGAGAAACCTCCCACTAGTAGAAAATAGGGCTAACGTTCGGGCCTGGCCAGCCCATTATTCCTGGTTCTTCGAGAACCGGGACCCATGGGGGCTATTAGACCCGGTTCGTGAGCCCAGGGGGGCGGCCGGGGCCTCGTGGGCATTGTTCCCAGTTCGTGTGGAACCATTTGTCCCGGTTCAAGCCAGGAACGGGGACCAATGGTTCTCGCTCCTAGCCCACAACCATTGGTCCCGGTTTGTGGCTTGAACCGGGACAGAAGGGCCGCTTAAGTCCCGGTTCGTGCCACGAACCGGGACAAATAACTTGCCTATATATACCCACCGCCACGGCAGAGCACTCCAGAGTGCTCTGTTTTGTCAAGCCGGCGAGGGGAGGGCATTTGGGTGCTCTAGTTCACCTCCTATGCACATGAGGTGTTTGATGAAATGCCCGAGCCACACTAGTTAAGCTTTCTCCTATCGAATCTCGACCTCCGAGCTCCATTTTCAACGAGATTTGTCTAGATTTAGCGGTCCGTCACGCCCCGTCCCCGCCCTGTCTTCACCGTTGTCGATCGCCCGCGCCGATCTCATCGCCGGCACCACCGTGTTGAGCCTCTTGTTCTTATCTTCTTTTTGAAAGAAAAAAATTCTGACTTCAGATAGATACTTGTCTAATTTTCTTACTTTTATTATTCCTTGTTATTATATATTGCGATGCTTTTGGTATCTGCCCCGTCGGCCCTTGTCCTGTCTATGATTCAGATGTGGTATATATTGTCTTTTCATAACTATTTGGTTCATTTATTGTTTATGACAATTATGCCGACCAATGTGACATAGATTTTATTTATCTAGGAGTTTGTTGAACCGGAAATTCCAACCGACCCTATTGTTGAGAGGTTAAATTTAGTTGAAGAAGAAAACAATTACTTGAAGGAAGAAATAAGAAAAATTGAGGAGGAGAAGATGATATTGGAGTTGCATGTTGCGGATGTCATTGATGATCACAAGATCAAGATGGATGCAATGCGGTTGAAGATTAAAAAGAATAGAAAATATGCCATTCATACCGAGGCTTGGTATTATTATGCAGTTTGATCAGTTGTTACGTTGGTTGCGATTATGATCGCATTTGTTGTTGCATTGAAATGTTTTACATAATTTCAATGTATGGTTTAATTAGATGCTCTGGAGGGCTATATGTTGTTCAATGAGAACTATGTATGTACTTTGGTTTTAATGCTCTGGAGAACTATGTATGTACTTTGGTTTCAGAGTTGATTTCAAATGCTTTTCAATTTCATGGTCTTATAGCTCAAAATAATCAGTAAATGCATGAAAAATAACAAATGAAGTCAGAAAGGGTTGTGAATTGATGATGTGGCTTTGAATGGTGCATTTTGAACACATAAAAACAAGGGAGTTCAAATAAGTTCAAAAAAATTGAAATCCTTTGTAACAGACGAGTTTCCGTATGAAACCCTGATACTTTGAAAGGGATTGTGTCCGTTTTGTACACGAAGTGTATCCTGTTTTTTCCGTAATCCTGTCTACTTTTTTGCACATGCTATGTGGGTGAAATGATGATACCATGCCAACTTGGAACCTTTTCAGAGTTCATTTCAAAATGCTTTCCAATTTCATGGTCTTATAGCTCAAAATAATCAGTAAATGTATGAAAAATAACAAATGAAGTCAGAAAGGGTTGTAAATTGATGATGTGGCTTTGAATGGTGCATTTTGAACACAGAAAAACAAGGGAGTTCAAATAAGTTCAAAAAAATGAAATCCCTTTGTAACAGACGAGTTTCCGTATGAAACCTTGATACTTCGAAAGAGATTGTCCGTTTTGTACATGAAGTGTATCCAGTTTTTGCCGTAACCCTCTCTACTTTCTCGCACATGCTATGTGGGTGAAATGATGATACCATGCCAACTTGGAACCTTTTCAGAGTTCATTTCAAATGCTTTTCAATTTCATGGTCTTATAGCTCAAAATAATCAGTAAATGCATGAAAAACAACAAATGAAGTCAGAAAGGGTTGTAAATTGATGATGTGGCTTTAAATGGTGCATTTTGAACACAGAAAAACAAGGGAGTTCAAATTAGTTCAAAAAATTGAAATCCCTTTGTAACAGGCGAGTTTCCATATGAAACCCTAATACTTCGAAAGAGATTGTCCGTTTTGTACACGAAGTGCATCCAGTTTTTGCCGTAAGCCTCTGTACTTTCTCACACATGCTATGTGCGTGAAATGATGATACCATGCAAACTTGGAACCTTTTCAGAGTTCATTTCAAATGCTTTTCAATTTCATGGTCTTATAGCTCAAAATAATCAGTAAATGCATGAAAAATAATAAATGAAGTCAGAAACAAAATAAAATAAAATAAATAAGTAATTTGAAACAAAATAATATGAACTTTAATAAAATAGATATGTAGGAACAAAAAAACTTTAATAACATAAATAAAATTTATAAAACTAAAATTATCAAAGTATTTTCTGTTCAAAACATTATAAGAAACCTCTAGTATTATTGAAACTAAAATTATATAAAATTGATGCAACTAAAATTATCAAAGTATTTTCTGTTCAAAATCATTAAAAGCAAAAAGAATTTTCACAAAGAACTTTTGTTAGAAACTTTAATAGCAAAAAGAATTATCATCAAATAAAATTAATCAGTAATTATAAACAAAATAAAATAAAATAAATAAGTATTTTGTTGTAAGTAGAAACAAAAAAATAAACAAAAAATAAAACAAAAAAACTAGGAAAATATAAAAAAAATGCCACCAACTGGGCCACCACGGCATGAATACGACTAGAAACCCATCCATGGGCTAGGATTTAGTCCCGCAGAAGGCCCAGAAGGCCCATCAGACATAGCAGTAACAATTAGGCCCGTAAGCCTGGAATGGAGAGGAGCTCGAGAGGGGTGCGGCAGTGGGGCTTATAAACCACTGCGCGCCCCTCTCAACTAGCGAGGTGGGACTAAACTTTGGCTGGGACGCGGGCAGCACAGGGCTCTTTGGTCCCGGTTGGTGGCACCAACCGGGACTAAAGGGGGGGCATTGGTACCGGCTGCCACGAACTGGAACCAATGCCCCCCTATAGTCCCGGTTGGTGCCACCAACCGGGACCAAAGGCCTCTGCTTCCCGCCCTGTGGTCTATTGAAAAGAGGACTTTGGTCCCAGTTGGTGGCACCAACCGGGACTAATGCACCCTTTAGTCCCGGTTCGTGCCACCAACCGGGACTAAAGGCCTCGCTATATAAGTTCACACTAAGGTTTTTTTCACTCTCATCTCGCAGTTGCCGCCCCCCGACCGCCCCCGACGACGCCGACGACATCGACGCTGCCAGGCTGCCCCGACGTCGCCCGCCGTCACCCGCGCCCTCGCGGTCACCCGCTCCCATGCCCCGACGGCGCCGCCCCGACGCGGGCCGCCCCAGCCCGCCCCCGTCGTCTCCGTCGCCGTCGCCCCCTGTCGGTGTCAAAATCGGCGGATCTCGGGTAGGGGGTCCCGAACTGTGCGTCTAGGCAGATGGTAACAGGAGACAAGGGACACGATGTTTTTACCCAGGTTCGGGCCCTCTCGATGGAGGTAAAACCCTACTCCTGCTTGATTAATATTGATGGTATGGGTAGTACAAGAGTTGATCTACCACGAGATTAGAGAGGCTAAACCCTAGAAGCTAGCCTATGGTATGATTGTTGTTCGTCCTACATACTAAAACTCTCCGGTTTATATAGACACCGGAGAGGGCTAGGGTTACACAGAGTCGGTTACAATGGGAGGAGATCTTCATATCGTATCGCCAAGCTTGCCTTCCACGCCAAGGAAAGTCCCATCCGGACACGGGACGAAGTCTTCAATCTTGTATCTTCATAGTCCGGGAGTCCGGCCAAAGGTCTTAGTCCGGCCATCCGGACACCCCCTAATCCAGGACTCCCTCAGTAGCCCCCGAACCAGGCTTCAATGACGACGAGTCCGGGGTGCAAATTGTCTTCGGTATTGCAAGGCAGGTTCTTCTCCAAACTCCATATACTTGTCGAATAGTGTCCGGCTTCTGATAAATGCTGCGCTCCTTGGCTTCCACGCTCAATAAAGGCCATCTTCCATGTGGCGAATGAATGTGAAAAGTCAGGGTATTTTTACATTTCCCACCCTAGCTGCTCAAATAAGCTGCCTATAAAAAAGAGACGGGGATCTGGATCCGAATCACACAATCTCCCCTTCGCAAGCTTTCACGGGAGCGCTTCTGACAAAAAATCCATTCCATCATGCATAATCGACGCGGCTCCTCCTCTCGCACTCCCAGCCCCAAGCCGGGGGATTGGGAGAGATGCTCCGTCCCGCATAGCAAGCTAGTAGTGCTTCAATCCAAGGGGCTACTCCCCCTAGCATATATGGTCCCAGTTCGATCCGGGATTGCCACTTATGGCGGCGGAGCACAGGCAGAGAGCGTCCCCAATCCCTCTCAAGGAGAGCGGGTGTGCCTAGTTCCTTATCTATCAAGAGGACTCGGATTTCCAATTCATCTGTTTCTCCGAGGTCTACTGGAGTTCTACGGCCTCCAGCTACACAACCTCACGCCTGCCTCCATACTGCATGTTGCGGGCTTCGTGGCCCTCTGCGAGCTATTCTTGGGCGTCGAGGCCCATTTCGCACTGAGGAAGAGGTTGTTCTGCCTTGTGCCCCGCTCTCAGGAGGGTTCAATTTATCAAGTGGGCGGAGCCGAACTATGGCGCATCGCCGGGACCGGATATCTATCCGGTACCCCAAAGAAGGTGTCCGAGGACTGGCCCTCGGAATGGCTTTACATGGACGACGTCCCCCTGCTGGACCCTGTGCGGATCGGCCTCCCTGAGTTTAATAACGCTCCGTTAAAGAAACGCCTGAGATGGTGCCCACGGAACCCTCAAAGGAAAACTGACAGGGATGTTCTTTACCTGAGGAGTCGGATAAAATTGTTGGCTCATTCCGGATTGACCATGATCGAGGTCATGGCCACATGCATTAGGCGGGGGGTGCAGCTGCTTCAGTACAGAGGCCACCCCATGTGGGATTTCAATGGGGAGGACGACGCCACCCGGTGCGGCCGCAAGGGGCCGGATTTGGCGGCCACTCTAACGAAGATCTTATCACCTTTGTACAAGGGAGAAGAAGAGGAATTCCTCCGTGTCAACCCATGGGGCGGACTCACTATGTATAGTACTCCAAGCTGGGTAAGCGAGCACTTTCACTTATCTACCTGCTTTCGAAATTCTCATAATCGAGTACTTAGTCTAGCTATGTTAACGCAGGAGCTACACCAGACTGTGAAGGAGATCAACAGCCCTCCTCCGCAACCCGAGGACCCAGAACGGTCCCTCGATCCCGATTCCCAAGAGGACCCGGACTTATGTGTGGAGTTAATTGATGGGGTGTTTCATCAATTGAGTAAGGACAACACCTTGGTGGCCATTACGGCCGACTATCCCAGACTACTTCCAGCCTCAAAGGTAACCGAGACCGAAGTCCCAATACTTTCAAGGAGATCCATCCATGCCTTATTTTGAATGCTGTAAACCAATAGTTTTTTGGTTTGCAGGGGAAATCCTTGAGGCGGAGGGCTGGGCCCGCGGTGGGCAGCCAACAAGGGCCGCTGAAGCCAGGCGGGCCAACAAGAAGTGCGGACCAGATCGAGACTCCGGTGAAATGGTACGGCGTGCGAATTTAACGCCTAGGGTTTATGCCCTCAAGTCATGCTAACGCTCATGCTCTCCTTAGGAAGAAGAGAGTCCGCCGGACTATATCCACCGGCAAGGCTTCAAGGCCGGGTTCGGAAGCGGAGGCGGACACGGGGCGCGCGTCAGGCGTTCCTCCGAAAGAGGACGCAGACGGGATATCTGCCACCAATTCAGAGGTGGAGAGTGCCATGAACCACAGGCATCGCCGGACTGTTCTTCGTGACGCATGTTTTTCCCCAGAGGCATTGAACGCCTTTAATACAGGAGATGCATACCTCCGTGCTGCTCAAAATGGTCTAGCCAGAGCCACAGAGCAGTATGTGAAAGACATACCGGTGAGTAAATCTGATGGTTATATATGTCAGTAGCCTCCGAGACTTGAAATAGTTAAGATAACTGTTTTAAGGATCATATGTTAAGCAGGGTCTTACAAAGAAGAACACGCAACTGTCTCAGGAGCTGGAAGAGTGCAAGGCCCAACTAGAGGCCGCACTGGTCGCTTTAGATAATGCCAAGGGGACCCCCTCAGGTAATATATGCTTCGAAAGATAATTCCGTTGTGAAGTGCGGCATGTGTGCAATTCTGACGATAACAGTCTAGATGGGGCTGGAGTAAATCCGGACAAGCAACAACTCATATGCCAACTAAAGGCTGGCGACAGCGTGCTAACGAGGGTGAGGCAAGAGAAGAACAAACTTCAAGACGCCAATACCCAGCTGGGCGAGGAACTAAAGGATGTTCGTATTCAGCTGTCTGCTTCCGTAAAGGAGAGTCGGCGACTTCGACGCGGCATTTTTAGTAAGTGCTTGAACGAATCTTCGAAAAAAGAATTCAGCGAGGAAGTCAATTTACAGAGCTATGTCTGTAGGTCTGCTGACAGGTCGTCCTGCGGAGGAAATGCCCGGTTCAACGGGGGACCTTCTTCCCGAGCTGTTGCAACTGCATGAACGAGTTCGGCGGGCAATGCAGGGCGTTGTCCAGGCTATGTGGCCATCCCTCTCCATGCCCGAAGGCCTTGGGGAGCTTGCAAAGAAGCTGGAGGGAGTGCGGCAGCGCTTCCGGTTGTGGAAGATATCGGCCTGCTGTCACGGTGCCAGGGAGGCCTAGGCCATGGTGAAGACTCGGTACACGAAGGCTAACCCGAACCACATGGCCGAGGTCGTCCCTATGGGTCCTGACGGAAAGGAGATCCCTGTCAGCTTAGTATATGGCCAGGTAGAGCTGGCTACAAAGTATTCTCAACAGGACTGTAAATTAGACCGCCTGTTGGATGGTATTGAAGAAGAATATACCGAGTCGGATTGACTCTGTAATTTAAAATGACATGAAAAATGCCTTCTAGCTGGATTGTAGATCGTTTGTCATTGCGGACCTTTTCGCTTCGACCTCTGGACCCTATAGTCCGGAGTGTGTCTGAATACCCTCTCGATTATGTAAGAACCGGGGCATGCATGGAGACAAGGCGTAGGGGTTATAACTGCTTTAGCAGACAAGTGCCCAACTAGTTATGTTATATTACATGGTTAGTAAGAAACATCTTCCAGGGAGAATAGTTCCGTTAGGGGTTCCTTTCCTTGGGAGGCATGCCCTAAAGTGCATGTCCAAACTGCTAAAAAGAACAGAAAAGCATCTGGGGGCAGATAGATAAACAAGAAAGATCATCTTTTAGTTCACCGACCGAATATTCCCTTAAGAACGCTAGCTTTCGGCTTCACCCAGTCTGAGGTACACATCCGGCTGACCCGGCAGTAACAATCGCAGAGATGCTCCCTTTACCACCTAGCCGAACGAACGGGAACGTAGGGGTAAGCACACGAGCCAGGCAACCCAGCTTTGCCAAAACTTAAGTCATATCGATGCATATAATGGTGTATAAAAGGTTCATGCGAAGTGTCACACATGTTTTGGGCATGAGGCCCGTTTATATAAACTTCTGATAAAGAAGCCCCCAGGTATGATGAGCGCGGGTGGCACGTCAAGTACGTGCAAACAATGCGCAGGCAAGCCCCTAAAGGCTTGGGAGAAAAAAGGTAGGGAGAAGGAGAGAAATGCCAGAAAGCTAATGTGAAAAAACGGACAGAGGAAGGAGACAAACACGGAGTCCTGCGCTAGGCGTAGAATCTTCGTAGGCGTGCTGCGTACCATGGGTTCGGCTCGAATCGGTTGTCCGATGCATTTCACAGACGGTATGCTCCACCAGTCAGTACTTGGTCGATTATGAAAGGACCCTCCCATTTGGGCTTTAGTTTGTCCTTTTTCTTGTCCGGCAGGCGTAGAACTAGTTCGCCAACGTTATAAGTTTTGGCCCGTACTTCTCTGCTTTGATATCTTCGAGCCTGTTGTTGATAGAATGCGGAACAGGCTTTTGCCACGTCGCGCTCCTCCTCCAATGCGTCCAAGTTGTCCTGCCGATCGAGCTCGGCTTCTCTTTCTTCGTACATGCGCACCCGAGGTGAGTCATGAATTATGTCGCGGGGCAGAACTTCCTCTGCGCCGTATACCATAAAAATGGTGTGAATCCGGTAGTGCGATTCGGCGTGGTCCACAGCCCCCAGAGTACGGAGTCAAGCTCCTCTACCCAGTGCGTGTTGGATTCCTTGAGGGATCGCACTAGTCTGGGTTTGATGCCACTCATGATAAGACCGTTGGCTCGTTCGACTTGACCGTTAGTTTGTGGGTGATAGACTGAAGCATAGTCGAGTTTGATGCCCATGTTTTTGCAGCAGAGTTTAACTTTGTCGGCCGTAAAGTTTGTGCCATTGTCAGTTATGATGCTGTGGGGGATGCCGTAACGGTGTACAACCCCAGATAAGAAGTCTATCACCGGTCCGGATTCGGCCATCTTTACAGGCTTGGCCTCTATCCATTTGGTGAATTTGTCCACCATGACCAGTAGATATTTTTTCTTGTGGGTTCCTCCTTTAAGGGGTCCAACCATGTCAAGCCCCCAGACCGCAAAAGGCCAGGTAATGGGTATGGTTTGTAGGGTGGTAGGCGGCATGTGGCTTTGATTAGCGAATAATTGGCAACCGACGCATCCCTGCACTAAGTCCTGAGCGTCTGCCCGGGCCGTTGGCCAATAAAATCCGGTACGGAAGGCCTTGCTTACAAGGGCCCGGGCTGCGGCGTGGTGCCCGCCGAGTCCGGCATGAATTTCAGCCAGAAGATTTCGCCCTTCTTCTTCGGAGATACACCTTTGAAGGACTCCGGTTGTGCTCTTCTTATAAAGCTCTCCCTCGTGGACTTTGTAGGCTTTAGATCGCCGCACTATGCAGCGGGCCTAGTTTTGGTCCTCGGGAAGTTCCTGCCTAGTTAGGTAGGCTAGGAATGGTTCTGTCCACGGGGCAATGACTGCCATTATTGTGTGGGTTGACTGCGTTGTTTCGTTGGCAGAGCCACCGACTGTGTCAGAATGTTCGGTGAGGGGGTAGTGTGGTTGTGTCCGGGCTGTTGTTTCCGGACTCTCCCTCCCATGATACGGATGGCTTGAGAAGCCTCTCTAGGAAGATGTTGGGAGGGACGGCATCATGCTTTGCGCCGATGCGTGCCAACACGTCTGCTGCCTGGTTGTTCTCCCGGGCTATATGGTGAAATTCGAGTCCCTCAAACTGAGCTGACATCTTTAAGATAGCGTTGCGATAAGCTGCCATTTTCGGATCCTTGGCGTCAAAGTCTCCATTCATTTGGGATACCGTGAGGTTTGAATCCCCGCAGACCTCTAGGTGCTGAATGCCCATGGAGATTGCCATCCGGAGACCGTGTAGAAGGGCCTCGTATGCGGCTGCGTTGTTGGAGTCCGGGTACATTATCTGAAGTATGTATTGGACTGTACCTCCTGTAGGGGACGTTAGAACGACGCCAGCCCCCAGGCCAGCCAACATTTTGGAGACGTCGAAGTGCATGATCCAGTAGGAATATGCACCGTACTCGTTAGGGAGCTCGGCTTTGGTCCATTCGGCGATGAAGTCAGCCAAAACCTGCGATTTGATAGCTCGCCGTGGCTTGTAAGTTATATCGAACGGGAGGAGCTCAATGGCCCATTTGGCAATCCGGCCCGTTGCGTCGCGGTTGTTTATAATATCATTAAGAGGTACTTCGGATGCCACTGTTATTGAACACTCTTGGAAATAGTGTCGCAGCTTCCGGGATGCCATGAACACCGCGTATGCTATCTTTTGATAATGCGGGTACCGTGACTTGCATGGAGTTAGGACAGTGGACACGTAGTAAACTGGTTTTTGGAGAGGAAACTTGTGTCCATCCGTTTCTCGTTCGACAACGAGCACCGCGCTTACAACTTGATGGGTTGCCGCGATGTATAATAGGATTGGTTCGCCCGTGTTGGCCGCGGCCAGGACCGGATTTGTTGCCAGTATGGCTTTGATTTCTTCGAGTCTGGTCGTGGCGGCATCCGTCCACTCGAAGTGTTCGGTGCACCGCAGGAGGCGATAAAGGGGTAATGCCTTTTCTCCTAAGCGGGAGATAAAGCAGCTTAGATCCGCCATGCATCTAGTCAATTTTTGTATTTGCTTGAGGTCTTTTAGGATAGCCAATTGTGACAGAGCTCGGATCTTTGCTGGATTTGCCTTAATTCCTCTACTGGATACAATGAAGCCCAAGAGCTTTCCGGCTGGTACGCCGAAAACGCATTTTTCTTGGTTGAGCTTAATGTCATATGCCCGGAGATTGTCGAACATGAGCCTCAAGTCGTCTACTAGAGTTTCGACATGCCTGGATTTGATGACCACGTCATTGACGTACGCTTCAACTGTTTTGCCGATCTGGTTGGCCAGACATGTCTGAATCATACGCTGATATGTCGCGCTGGCGTTTTTGAGCCCGAAGGGCATCGTGTTGAAGCAGAATGGGCTGTATGGGGTTATGAATGTCGTTGTGGCTTGGTCTGACTTTACCATCTTGATTTGGTGCTAGCCAGAGTATGCATCGAGGAAACACAATGAATTGTGTCCTGCAGTGGCGTCGATGATTTGATCAATTCGGGGGAGGGGGAAGGGATCCTTTGGGCAGGCCTTATTTAGGTCTTTGAAATCGACGCATAGGCACCAGGATTTGTCCTTCTTTGGTACCATCACCAGGTTTGCTAGCCAGTCCGGATGTTTTATATCTCTGATGAATCCGGCTTCCAGTAGTTTTGCTAGCTCCTCTCCCATGGCTTGTCTCTTGGGTTCGGAGAAACACCGAAGAGTCTGCTTAACGGGCTTGAACCCTTTTAGGATGTTCAGGCTGTGATCGGCCAGCCTGGGTGGGATTCCTGGCATGTCTGAAGGGTGCCAGGCAAAAATGTCCCAATTTTCTCGTAGGAATTCTCTGAGTGCGGCGTCTACATCAGGTTTTAGTTGTGCCCCGATGGAGGCCGTTTTTGTGGTGTCCGTTGGATGGACTTGGAACTTGACTATTTCGTCTGCCGGCTTGAAGGAGGTGGACTTGGATCTTTTGTCGAGTATCACGTCGTCCCTGTCCACCGTGGAGCGCAACACAGTTAGTTCCTCAACCGCCAGGGCTTCGCATAATGCCTCGAGGGACAATGCGGCTGTCTTGTTTTCGGCGCGGCGTGCTGTGTCCGGATCACTAGCAAGAGTGATAATTCCGTTGGGTCCGGGCATTTTGAGCTTCATGTACCCGTAATGGGGTATAGCTTGAAAAATTGTGAATGCTTCTCGCCCTAACAGAGCATGGTATCCGCTGCTGAACGGGGCCACTTGAAATGTGACCTCCTCGGATCTGTAATTATCCGGCGTGCCGAACACCATGTCCAGTGTGATTTTCCCTAAACAGCATGCTTCCCGGCTGGGGATTATTCCTCTAAAGGTTGTGTTTCTTCGCTCAATGCGGCTATAGTCTATTTCCATTTTTCGGAGTGTTTCCTCATAGATGAGGTTCAATCCGCTGCCACCGTCCATGAGTACCTTTGTAAGCCGGAAGCCGTCCACTATCGGACTAAGGACCAATGCAGCTGGTGCTCGAGCTGGCCGGAATTTAGGTTCGTCACTGGCATTAAAAGTAATAGCCGTGTCACTCCATGGATTTATTGTTGCTACTTGGTAGACTTCGGCAAGGCTGCGGAGCGTTCGCTTCCTCGCATTGTTTGATGCGAAAGTCTCGAAGACTGTTCACACCGTACTGGCGTTTCTGGGGTGGTTCTCTGCGGATTCTGGAGTTACAAGCTCCTCGCCACTCCTGGCCACCTGCCGGAGTATCCAACATGCTCTAAGGCTGTGAGTTGGTGCGACTTCCCCTGAACTATGAATTTTACAGGGTCCATTGAGCCATCCCTCCAGTACGGTCCCATACCCTATAGAGGGTTTTTGTTTTTTGCTGTTTGGCTCAGGTGCCTGGCGATAATGCGCCCTTTTGTTTCGGACTGGGATTGTATTTAGGGTCGGATTGTCCCAGAATTTCGTTTCGGTTTTCAGAACGCTTTTTGTCGCACATTACTTTTGTACTATGGATGTCAAGTCGGCGAAGCGTGTAATTTCGCGGCGACTTATGGCGTTGAGGATTCCGATGTCCGTGCAGTTGTTACAGAAGAACGAAATTGCGTCCTTCTCACGGCAGTCCTTTATCCTGTTCATAACCAGGAGGAATCTGGCCCAGTAGTGATGTACTGTTTCCCCGGGCTCTTGCCGTATTTGGGATAAGTCCGTTATATTTGGGTGGGCGGGTGGATTTAAATCCGGAACCTCGCACGATCTAAGACTCAGGGGCAAAGAGAATTCCGAATTCGGAAGCTTGTTTTCTTGGACGTTGTTCAATGAATCCGGCATGCTGCCTGACTTTAGGTTCAGGGCTTGGGTGACGTCCTCCCCTCCGCGGATGTCCGGCTTGGAGGGGTCGGGAATCCGGACACATCTGGTCCTTAGGATGGGTGGTGATTCGCCGCATTGTTCTTCCACCACTTCAACGTGGTGGGTAACCTGGGGAGAGCCGATCTCTCTCTAATCGGGTTTAAGCCCAATCTGGCCGTAATCTGTAGCGACTCCCAGGGCGGCGATGCGATCCAAGAGCTTGTTTAGGGAAGAGAGCTTCATCGGATCTAACTGCTCGGCGAGTTCCGAGCTGATCTGGAGATTGCTTTTGATGACCCGAGACGTCATCGCCGGCCCGGCGACCGAACAGGCGGTCAACAAAAAACGGCCTAGCCAGAGAGTTTGGCCGAGAGCCAAAGCTCCTTTAGCAATAGTGTCGTCTTTAAAGACGGGGTGCGACATCCTTCCTGTTAATGACGACACAGAGGAGCTCTCAATGAAAGCACCAATGTCGGTGTCAAAACCGGCGGATCTCGGGTAGGGGGTCCCGAACTGTGCGTCTAGGCGGATGGTAATAGGAGACAAGGGACACGATGTTTTTACCCAGGTTCGGGCCCTCTCGATGGAGGTAAAACCCTACTCCTGCTTGATTAATATTGATGGTATGGGTAGTACAAGAGTTGATCTACCACGAGATCAGAGAGGCTAAACCCTAGAAGCTAGCCTATGGTATGATTGTTGTTCGTCTTACGGACTAAAACTCTCCGGTTTATATAGACACCGGAGAGGGCTAGGGTTACACAGAGTCGGTTACAATGGGAGGAGATCTTCATATCGTATCGCCAAGCTTGCCTTCCATGCCAAGGAAAGTCCCATCCAGACACGGGACGAAGTCTTCAATCTTGTATCTTCATAGTCCGGGAGTCCGACCACAGGTCTTACTCCGGCCATCCAGACACCCCCTAATCCAGGACTCGCTCACCCCCTACCCCGCCCCCATCGTCGCCGTTGCCCCCGCCATCGCCGTCGCCGTCCTCCTCACTTGGTCCGGCCGGTGCAGCATTTTTTTTCATATATATATATATATATATATATATATATATTTATATATAGTGTTACTATTCATCACCCAGGGTGCAGAATAAGTTATTCTCCATCCGAGGTAATCTTACGATCGCTTCCTAAATAAATTACGTTTGAAATTGAAATAGTTACATTCTTATTGATTCACTATGTCAAATTTGGCATAAGAAAATAAAAATGTAGGTCATAAGACAAGAAAATTTGTAGTTTATGTATATTTTACACTATGTTTTTCCGTTTATAAATTTACATAACATAAAATATTTTTTATGGTGACTATATGTTTTCTTATAGTCTCTTTTTACATCAGAAATAAGAAAAAAATTACGGAACGTAAAATTACGGTGCATTGATGGTAAAATAGAGGGGGGTGAAGAATAACTATTCATCACCCAGGGTGACGAATAGTCAATCCCTATATATATATATGCTTATTTTTTCATATATATGTATATGCTTGTTTTTTCATATATATGATGATATATATGCTTGTTATCATAATTGCTTTTTTTCATATATATATGATGATTTTTTTATAGAATATGATGTTTTTTTTCATAGATGATCACATATATATATGATGTATGCATGGATGTGGATGAAATATATGATATTTTTTTGTTCATAGAACATGATGTTTTTATTCATTTTTTTATTCATGAGAGAGGCGGGGACGTCGAGGGATCATAGATATGATGTAATTTTTTCAGAATTTTCTATCATGCAAAGACCGATTTTAGACCACGGGATAGGAAAAAAGAAAATAAGAAGAGGAAGAAAGAAGAAGAGGAGAGGAAGAATAGGAGAAATAAATAAGAAGAGGAAAAAATAAGAAAAAGAAGAGGAGAAGAAGAAAGGAATATATTTCTTCTTCTCCTTTTTTTTCTTCTTTTTTTTCTTCGATTGCTTCTCTTCTATTCTTTTCTTCTTCTCCTCTTTTTATTTCTTCTTTTGTCTTCTTATTTTTTATCAGGTATGTCATTGTCGATATACCCCCCCTGATATAACATCTACACGAGGGGGGGTCGATATACCCCCTCCCCGATAACATTATTTTCCCATGTATGTATGTCGCGTTGTTATCGATATAACCCCCTCTCGACCATGATAACTTATACCACCGGAGCACCCCCCTCGGCCCTCTCGCTCGACCAAAACTCTCGAGGACACCGAAACCCTAGAAAAAAACGATGTTGGTCTCCTACCCCCTCCCGCCGTGCCCCTACCCGACAAACTCTCTCGAGGCCACCCAAATTTACCAAGTTAAAAGAGCGTTGTCATCGAGGCCACCCCAAACCCCTTGAAGCGTTGTCGAGGCCACTCCAAACCCTAGAAGCGTTACCGAGGCCACTCCAAACCCTAGAGAAGCAGCGTCGATGCCACTAATATGATTCCTTAGTGTGATTATATTAGCTAGCTAGTTCTACGTTTGCCACTAATATATCCAGCTGTCATGTTTGAATAATAATTGCCATGTTGTAAATATTTGCAGAAACTATGGAGCACCCCCGAGACGAAGAAACAGAAGAGATGTTGGTGGACATAATCGCAAAAGGAAGTGATGTCGTTGCGTAATTTCTCAATGACACCGATGGTCTGGAAGGACAGGGTACTGAAGAAGAAGGTTATGAGTATGATGGCTCCGGTGACCCAATGACGGCTCCGGTACAAGAAGAAGTAGACTGTCATGACGGCTCCAGTGACCGAACCGAGTCCGGCCAGGTATATATATTAGTTAAGCCTGTGCTGACTAGCTAATTGATGCATTCATTTTTTCGTATGTACACATATTAATTAACTCTGGTCTTTCTTCTTTTCTCTAGCCCTCTGGATCGAGCACAACTTCGGTAAAGAAACGAGGCCCGAAGAAAAAGTTGCGCTCGGATGAAAGGTTTGAGATCACAGCAATCACGCGTGATGGCAAGCCGATTTAACCCATCCGGACAAGGGATGCATTTCGTGCTCAGTGTGTTAGGGACCAGATCCCGATCAGTATCCAACAATGGATAAAGCCTAAGAAGGAAGAACCTTAGGTGTCTTATGTCTACGATATGGAGAAAGAAGATCTTTGGACATCGCTCAAGGCAAATTTCATCCTACCACCAGAGGAGGATCCGGAGAAGCCAGTTAAAGAGCAATTGATCAAGTCTCATGCTCTTAAGAAGATGGCAGAACTATTCAGGAGGTGGAAGAATGAGCTGAAAACAGAGGTTGTCGACAAAGATTTGACAACAGAATTCACCGGAAAGTATGAGAAGATCAAAGATCACTGGCCCGCATTTGTGGCCCACAAGACATTGGAAAAGAGTAAGAAGATTTCAGTGATAAACAAGATAAATGCTGTGAAGAAGAAGCATCACCATCGCACGGGGTCAGGTGGCTACCTCAAAGCCCGACCTTTGTGGGACAAGGCTAAGAATGACCTGATTGCTAAAGGGGTCAAACCAGAGACATTGAACTGGCCAGACCGTTGCCAGACTTGGTTCTTCGGGGTTTGCGGAACCTTGGATCCTGTAATAGGGAAGTGCATTTGGACGGATGAGCAACTGCAAATACCTGTCAGGAAGCTTCAGGAGTATATCGAGAAAGTGCAGCAAGGGACGTTCGTCCCAGATAGAGAGAATGACGAGCTTACAATGGCCCTTGGGAATCCTGAGCACCCTGGATGGACACAAGGCACCCCAGGCTCCATTCTGTGGAAGGCTGGCTTTTCAGACGCACGGGGTTACAAAACCCAGGAGAGGAGGAAGAAAGTGGAGCATAGCCAACTGCAGGCGCTGCACGAAAGGGTACAAGGGCTAGAGGAACGAGAAGCAGATCGCAGCAAACGACCTGTCGAATCTTCCCCTGAAGCTACCCCGCCATCTCGGCAGAGAAGCAGTGTGGCTTCGACCGAGCAGACTCAGCAGCTGGAGCATGTCTTCACGGCTCCTGCTAGCTACCCCGTGGATGCTATCACGGAGTCTCAACATTGCCACCTTATGACGCGATGGATGACATTGAAAGTCAAGGCGGCTGTTGGCTCTGTTATACGTAATAAACCTGACTCAACCTACCACGGCTAGCCAATTCCAGAAGGATATGCTAGGGTGATGGTGGATCAAATAACAGACGGATTTGAGGACCTTCAACTTGACCACCCTACGGGTGAAGGGGAGGTTCGGCTGGGTTCTTCTCTGAAGACTCCATGCCTATGGCGGAAGGAGCTCATCAACCTTCCGAACTGGACGCCTCAGCCTCCTCCTCCTCCTCCGGCGAGTCAGGGCAATCCGCCTCCTCCTCCGCCTCCTCCTCCAGCGAGTGATCAAGGCACTCAGCCTCCTCCTCTGCCTCCTCCTCCGGCGAGTGATCAGGGCACTCAGCCTCCTTCTCCGGCGCGTGTCGGCACTCCGCCTCCTTCTTCGCCTGAGCCGGCGCGCCTCAGCAGCCAGCCGCCTCCTTCTCCACCTCGTCAACAAGGGGGGATCAAGAGACCCGCCGCCGCTCTAGCTACTCCGGCGTGTCGTAATCCTTCGCCTCTGCCTCGTAAGAAAGGAAAGATAGCCGCAGCTGCTCCATCTGCTCCGGTGTCTAGTAGCACAGCCAGAGCCGGGAGGCAATACAAATACGGTCCTTCTTTCAAGATGCCAGAGAAGTTACCATACGAGAGGACCGTGGAGGAAAACACGCGGATCATGCAAGCCGAAGTGGATAACTTCTTTGAAGGGGTGAAAGCAAAGAAACATCCACCTCCAGAGGAGAAGATAGATCCAGTAAAAGTGAAGCGTACTCTGGCTGCCCTGCAGAAACCGCCAAAGTCTCCGGCGAAAGGCAACTATGAGCGCATTCTTACAACGTCATTTTTGGAAGCGTCGCGGTCGGGAAGTACTATCAGTGGTCAACGACGAGCTGGGAAAAGTTTCCCAGCTCGGCGAACAAGCGTACCAATCGTCCCCCCTGCTCCAGGTGTCTAGCGATATCGTCGCTAATGTTCCGGGCGGGATGGTGCTCGGTTATAACAATCCTGAAGATTACCTGCCCGAAGAAGTACATTATGATTTCTTGGAGGTGGACGAACACAAATACGTCTATGGGAAGCCTCTTGTCAAAGATGAAAGATCTCTACCAACGATGATGTTCAGATTCCATGATTGGTACATTAAAACCTGCAGAGAGTATGAGGGGAGCAATATTTTGACACTGATGGTCAGAGAGGAGCATGACCTCGTTGGACTTGAACTGTTGAATGTTCCATTTGAGGAGTTCTTCACGTTTTTCAATCTAAAGGCCATCGATAAATTAATGATCACTTGCTACTACCTGTAAGTACACAGTACTACTTCTGTCATTAAGTCTCTATATATAGGTCAGCTCTTTCATTGCATGTATTTTTAATTATCCTCACTATATTATGCAGATTGAAGATCGCCGAATTGAAGAAACGACAAATCGGTGATATTGGGTTCATTAACACAAATATCATAGATGCATATATGGTTAAATCTCAAGCCAAAGAAACCGAGGCCAAGCTGCAAAAATCGTTTGTATTAAATCAAAACAAAGCTATAATACTCTTCCCTTATGAATTCAAGTGAGTGTTACTGTCTTCTGCATATTCGGTTTCCCTTATTAGTCAAGGTTATAGTAGTAATGTAATTGATGAGTTATGCATGCGTGCGCAGCTTCCAATATATTCTCCTAGAGATTAAGCTTGAGCAGGGACTAGTAACCGTCTTAGACTCGAGACGAAAAGATCGCAAGGAGTATGCGGACATGACTGAAATTCTAGAGAAGTAAGTTAAATCGATCATTATCGCACCATATCGACAACTTTGTTCATTTCCTGATATCAAGTAATTGTTTTCTTTGTCTGCTGGCAGTGTTTGGAAAAAAATCACCTCAAAAACTCCGGGACTGCCGAAGAAGCTGCAATTTAGACACCCGAAAGTAAGTACTATAGTAGCATGTTCCACGCATCTCCTAGTGATTCAGGCACTAGTTTCATCAATACCATTTAGCATGCTTGCTAATTATTAGTTTGATTGACCTCTATTTCCTGTAAAGTGGTTGTGGCAGGAACAAGGGAATGATTACTGTGGATACTACATTTGCAAGTCCATCCGCCACACGACCTGTGAGCGGGGCTACTCTGACAAACAATATGAAGTGCGTAAATAATAATATTCACAATTTTATTTTATTACCATCATTTGTGTTCAGTTTCATTTATTCATATATATGTATTGACCCCCTTCTTCAAATTAGATATTTCGGATGCGGGATGAACTCCTACCACCAGATCGTATGCGAGGAATTCAAGAGGAATTGGCGGCATTCTTTCTTGACCACGTGATCACTAAAGACGGAGAATACCATGTGGACCCTGAGTTCATTTGGAATTAGGAGATTATATTGTAAGAGATAATTATATTGTATATATGTAGCCAGTACGTAGCATTGGATAGATATACGAGAACTTGTTGTTCGACCAATCTCTTAGAGAAGGAGAGGTGGTCGATATCACTTCTCTCTATATGCATATGTTCATGAAGATCTTCTATTTCCTTCATTTTCTTAGTAGCTAGCGTGTCTAGTCCTCTCTATACGTATAGTACGTAGCATTGACGAAGCACGGAGAAAAGAGAGGACACTTCTCTCTATTAATTAGCTAGCTAGCTCACACAATACATGAAACACCTAAATTAACCCCCCAAAACCCCCTAAACCCCCCCCCTTTAAAAAAAACAAAAACACCAGCACCTGAAACGCTGACGCGTGGATGCCTATTGGTCCCGGTTGGTGCCACCAACCGGGACCAAAGGGCCTCCTGCCTGGGCTCGCCACACCGGCCACGTGGAGGCCCATCTGTCCCGGTTTATGCAAGAACCAAGACTAAAGGTTTAGGGCATTAGTACCGACACTTTAGTCCCGGTTCAAAGACCGGGACTAATGGCCCTTATGAACTGGGACTATAGGTCCTTTTTCTACCAGTGTCCTTTTCCTGTTAGGATAAAGGATCATGCTAAAACTTTGACTGTTGTATGTAACAGTAATACTAGGACTTATACACCTCCCGAGCAAATTAAAGTTGAAACTAGTATTTCTATGGTTAAAGATCTCTTGGATGATAATTTAGATGGGCATGTTATTTATTTCTGTGGTGAGACTGCTAATATTGTTAGACCACATACTAAGATACATAGACCTATTGTAGGCATGCCTGTTATTTCTGTTAAAATAGGAGATCATTGTTATCATGGCTTATGTGATATGGGTGCTAGTGCTAGTGCAATACCCTATGACTTATATAAAGAAATTATGCATGATATTGCACCCGGTGAATTGGAAGGTATTGATGTTACTATCAAGCTTGCCAATAGAGATATTATTTCACCAATTGGGATTGTTAGAGATGTGGAAGTCTTGTGCGGGAAGGTTAAATATCCTGTTGATTTTCTTGTTCTTAGTTCCCCACAAGATGATTTTTGTCCCATTATTTTTGATAGACCCTTCTTGAATACTGTTAAGGCTAGGATTGATTGCGAAAAGGATATTGTTACAATTGGCTTAGGGGATATGTCTCATGAGTTTAGTTTTGATATGTTTCGTAGACAACCTCATAATAGACAATCACCTAGTAAGGATGAGATTATTGGTCTTGCTTCTATTGCCGTGCCTCCTACTAATCTGTTAGAACAATATTTGCTAGACCATGACAATGATATGTTTATGAAGGCAAGAAGGGAAATAGATGAAGTGTTCCTTCAACAGGAACCTATGTGGAAACACAACCTACACATTGAAATTCTAGGGGATCCCCCTCCACCCAAGGGTGATCCTGTGTTTGAACTCAAACCATTACCTGATAATCTTAAGTATGCTTATCTTGATGAAAAGAAAATATATCATGTTATTATTAGTGCTAACCTTTCAGAGCAAGAAGAAGAAATATTATAGAAAACTCTAAAGAAGCACCATGTTGCTATTTGATATACTCTGGATGATCTCAAGGGCATTAGGCCCATGTTATGCCAACACAAAATTAATTTGGAGGACGATGCCAAACCAGTTAGAGATCCTCAACGACGATTGAATCCTAAGATGAAAGAAGTGGTAAGAAAGGAGATAGTAAAGCTCCTTGAGGCAGGTATAATTTATCCCGTTGCTGATAGTGATTGGGTAAGCCCTGTCCATTGTGTTCCTAAAAAGGGAGGTATTACTGTCGTTCCTAATGATAAAGATGAATTGATCCCGCAAAGAATTATTACAGGTTATAGGATGGTAATTGATTTCCGTAAATTAAATAAAGCTACTAATTAAGAAAGATCATTACCCTTTACCTTTTATTGATCAAATGCTAGAAAGACTATCCAAACACACACATTTCTGCTTTCTAGATGGTTATTCTGGTTTCTCTCAAATACCCGTGTCAGCGAAGGATCAATCGAAAACTACTTTTACTTGCCCTTTAGTACTTTTGCTTATAGACGTATGCCTTTTGGTTTATGTAATGCACCTGCTACCTTTCAAAGATGCATGATGGCTATATTCTCTGACTTTTGTGAAAAGATTTGTGAGGCATTGATACGTCCATTTTGCACCTTCACCTTTCCCTTTTTCATTTTATCCTTTGACAAGCTCCTCGTGTTTGAAAGATCATGATATATATATCCAATTGGATGTAAGTTAGCATGGATTATTATTGTTTACATCACCTAAAGGTGAATACGTTGGGAGGCAACATGATAAGCCCCTATCTTTCTCAGTGTCCGGTTGAAACTCTATAACCACAAGTACCGCGTGAGTGTTAGCAATTGTAGAAGACAACATGATAGTTGAGTGTGTGGACAACATGATAAATTGCAATTGCTTCAATGACTGAGATTACAGTTTGCTAGCTCCCAGTGAAGTTTCTAAACCATGCTTGACATTGTGAATTGATTGTTACTTGAGCATAAGAAATAATATGATAAAATCTATTTATGTTGTTGTTATAAGAATGATCATGATGCCCTCATGTCCGTATTTTATTTTTATCGACACCTCTATCTCTAAACAAGTGGACATATTTTTCGATATCGGCTTCCGCTTGAGGACAAGCGATGTCTAAGCTTGGGGGAGTTGATACGTCCATTTTGCATCATGCTTTTATATCAATATTTATTGCATTATGGGCTGTTATTACACATTATATCTCAATACTTATGGCTATTCTCTCTTACTTTACAAGGTTTACCATGAAGAAGGGGAATGCCGGCAGCTGGAATTCTAGCTGGAAAAGGAGCAAACATTGGAAACCTATTCTGCACTGCTCCAAAAATCCTAAACTCCACCAAACTTATTTTTGGAATTAATAAGAATTATTGAGCGGAAGAAACACCTCAGGGGTGCCCACACCCTAGCCAGGAGGGTGGGGGGCGCTCCCACCCCTACCGGGTGCGCCCCCTGTCTCCTGGGCCCGCTGGTGGCCCTCCGGTGTCCATCTTCTGCTATATGAAGGCTTTTACCCTGGAAAAAATCGGGGGCAAGCACTACAAATAAAATACACTTCTGTGATGATACGTGTTTGTCATAGTAGGTCGCGTTTTTTGTCATGCATGTATATCCATGACAAATTTATGACAGAATCAAGATAGTCATACCTATGTTGTCGTAGAAGTGTTCCATGGCATTACCAAAATTATCATCACGGAAGTGTCCACTTCCATGACGATAAATCGCGCGTCACAGAAGAGCTTTCGTCAAGGGTGACCGACACGTGGCATCCACCATAACGGGACGCCGTTAAGCTATCGGGTCGGGTTTTGGATCCGATAACCCGTTAACAGCCCCGACCAATGGGGATTTTCCACGTGTAAAATCATCATTGGCTGGAGGAAACACGTGTCGGCTCATCGTTGGGATAGATGTCATCCACTCATTGGACGGAAGGCGCCTATGATACGTCGACACGTGGCACGGCCCAACAGAGGCCCATTCCTGTGAAAAGGTCGGCCCAGTCAAAATTAGCAGGCCATCCCATATAAGGCCTACTTGTGTCAGGTCCATTTAAGCCCACGGCACATACAAGATGTGCCAATTCGGCCCGTCAATGGCCCGTTAAAGATTTGACACCATTGCAGCCGATTGTCAGTTCGAGCCTGTTAACAGCCCGCTATATATTTGGGCTCAATATCGGCCCGATGAGATTTCGACCTATGTCAGGACCCCGACTCGATGTCACATCGATCTAGCCTGTAACACCTCATATCACTTTGCGGCCTCACGCACGGTATCCCCACGGGTGTCGCCTTACCTTTGCCCGGGACCGTTTGCGCCTTTTGGCTCACGTATATGATAGTGTCGCTAGCATCCATATGATAAGGAGCCTGGGCTGACATGACTAGTCGTAAACCCAAAGTGGCACAGACTTACAGGGACAGGCATCCATGACCCAGCTTCGAACGTGTCGGTCATCAGCAAGTGGGTCCGGGCTGTAGCACTGGGCTAGCAGGACTCCGGTAAACCGGGCTGTAGCGGGCTAACAGGACTCCGGTACTCAATGCGTGACATTTCCCCGAAGGGACAGACACAGGAACGAAGAAGGACACATGCCAGCCAGCCTAAGTGTTCCAGAGCAGTAGCAAGCTACCATGGCTCAGTGGTAACACTAGGAGACATTTCCCGGTAAGAGAGGCTACTAAAGATAAACAACTAGATAGTCAGATCCCACACATACCAAGCATTTCAATCATACACACAATATGCTCGATATGTGCAAATACAACAAGGCATCACAACATGACTCTACGACACAAGTACTTTATTTAAGGCTCAGAGAGCCATACATAACATACACATAGGTACGGGTCACACGACCCAGCATTCAAGTCATACAGTCATACAAACCAGCAGCGGAAGTAACTTGTCTGAGTATAGACAACTAGTAAAATAAAAGAGGCTTGGAAAGCCTAGCTATACTAAAGTGGTCCTTCACAAGCTCAGGGTCACCACCTGGGCCTTAGCCTACTCATTGATGTCAACGTCTACGAAGAACCCATCAGAAGGGGTTGCAACGTCTTCTGTAAAAATGTAGATTATTGCAACATGAGTACAAAGGTACTCAGCAAGACTTACATCAGATTCTACATACATGCACATTATCAAGAAGGGTTGGTGGAGTTATTGCAGCAAGCCAGCTCTGACTCTTGGCTAGGCTATCCTACGAGACTCACACGAGTCCACTACTCACCACTTCAATACACTACCGAGGATCCACCTCCGTCTTCCTACGGAAGAGCCATCCTCGGCACTCACACTTATATTGAGGCTTTTAGTAGTTTCCATTTACTTGTCTATGAAGTGTATAGGCAACCAAGCAGTCCTTTACCGCGGACGCGGCTATTTGAATAGATTATGTTAACCCTGCAGGGGCGTACTTCTTCATACACGCTCTCACCATTTACCGTCGTTTACACGACATGTACTCGGCAACCTTCAAGCGGAAGCCCAACGTGGGTGTCGGCCACGACCTACCTAATCACCTAAGTCTCCAATCCAGGTTTATCGCCTATCCAGGTTCCATCCGCAGGGAGTCCGGCCGAGGTTTCCCATACGGCCCCGAACGACGTGTACAGGGTTCCGTGACACCTAACGGGTGCCCGGTATTCCCGGCCACGTACCTACCGCATCACAGCCCACCCCTACGGTCAGCGCTGTCCACGGCCTCCAGTAGGCTACAAACACCAGAAACTACTTGCAACTCCTGGACGGAGAACTAGGGTGAATAAGAAGCCGAGAGGGTCCATTGGTTTCGGGCCCAATGCATGGTAGTATCTGATTCTTAAATCACACATACAGATCTCAGTGCTTAAGGTCGGCTTCAATGAAACAACCCACCATGTACTCCTACATGGCCTCTCATCGATACCTTTACCAAATCGTGTTCACCACATCACTCTCATTACCGACATGATCATTTCACTCTAGCCCATCACCCAGATGAACCAGACCTGACACGACTCTAAGCATAGCAGGCATAGCAAGGTAGGAACAACACATACATATGGCTCAATCAACTCCTACACATGCTAGTGGGTTTCATCTAGTTACTGTGGCAATGACAGGTCATGCAGAGGAAATGGGTTCAACTACCGCAGCACACAGCAGTTTGAAACACGTTGTCTTAATGCAGTAAAAGAGAGCAAGAGCGAGAACATGGGATTGTATCGATATGATCAAATGGTTGGTTGCTTTCCTGATGGTTCGATGCACTGATATGGTTCTTCGCTAGGGTAATCACGGCACTCCTCGGGGGCAGAACCTGCCGCAAAGAACACCGATACACAGCCATCACCAAACAATGTGCGACAATATGATGCATGCATGAAACATGGAAATATGAGTGTGTTGGGCTAATGCAACTAAAACCAGAAGGGTTTGAACCAATTTGAACCAAAGATTCAAATTTCAAACTCATACATGGCCCTTTAAAGTGTTTTATCTTGTTCTGCATTAAACAGCAAGTTAACTTGTTTAATCATGCATGGAAACAGTACAGATGGATAGATTGGATTTTTCTGATCATTTTTCATATATAACTTGTCTGATTTGGAGTTACAGATTAAAAGTTATGAATTTTTTGAAGTTTAAACTATATTCTGGAATTTCCTATATTAGAATAAATCCAGAAATTAATTTATTGCGTCAGCCATGCGTCAGGATGACGTCAGGGTCAACGGAGACGTCCAGGTCAAACCTGACTGTGGGTCCAGGGTGTCAGGGTAATTAGATTAGTTAAAGTTTAATTTAAACTAAACCTATTTAGTTAACAAGGCTGGGCCCCACCTGTCATTGACTCATCGGAGTCAACCAGGGCCCACCCGCGGTCAAACCCAGGTCGGCTGCACCGGCGTTTAGCCGCCGGCGAGCCCGACGCGGCGGTGGAAGTGGTTTTGGCCGTTCCGGCAACCAAACGAGTCGCGGAGGCCATCGGAGTGGAGCTGGGGAGGAGCCGCAGCTCTTGGTGGAGTCCGTTGGGGTCGGGGTGGCCGGAGTTGGCGCCGGCGACGACTTTGGCGGCCACCGGAGTTCGGCCGAAGGCGAACTTGACGCTAGAGGGGTCGGTGAGGTGCGGGGAGTAGCTGGTTAGGTGCTACGTGACGTGGTGAGCATGATGGACACCAGTTTGTGGCCGGAGGGTGACCGGGAGCACGTCGGCGACGAGCTCCACGGAGGTGGGTGCGGTTGAGCTCCGGGAGGTCACTACACAGCTCGGGAGCAAGAAAAGAAGGGAGGGGAAGATGGCTAAGCTCACGGGGAGTTCGATGAAGCACTTGGTGCGGCCGGGGACGGGCCGGAGCGACGTCGGCGTTGAAGGGGATCTCCGGCGACGGCGGTTCGGTCGGGGTCGATGCGGTGGGCTCGGGCCTTGCGAGCGCTCGGGGCTCGGCTTGCTCGAAGGAGAGGAGGGTGGCGGAGCTCCTGGACACGGCGGCATGGCATGGGGTTGACGGAGGGCGTGGCTACGGCGAGGGTGTGGCGGCGATGGCGTCGGCCATGGCGGGGGAGCGCGAGAGAGAGGAGTTGGGGGAGAATGGAGGTGTCTTGGGGGTTCACGGCACGGCGTGGAGTTCATCCATCCAGCCACGAGGCGAGGAGGTGAAGCAGGGCGACGGCCAGCTGCGTGGCGCACGCTGCGGCCGCCGTCGGGCAGCTGCCTGCCTGCCTGGCCGGCAAGCAGCTCGCTGGAGCGGCGCTGGGCTGGGCCGGCAGGTGGGCCGGGTGCTGGGCGCCAGGTAAGTTTCCCTGTTACTCCCTGTTTTCTGTTTTTTTTAATTCCTCTGCAACTTTGTTGAATTATTAAAAATACTTAGGCAACTCCTAAAATCACCAAACTACTCCTGGTCCATAGTTGGATTATTTCCAACATGAAACATTTTAGTTTGGAGATATTTGAGCATTTGAAATATTTTATATAATTTTAAATGCCCAAATTCAAATATCTATGATTTAATTCAAAGACCCTAAGATGACCTAGGAAAATATGCATCACTTTTGGCAGAGGTTCTGAACCAAGACAAAAATGATGGGCATTTTAGAAGGGCATTTCAGGTTCATTGAAAAAGTTTTTAGTAAACCCTAGTTGGTTTCAGAGGGGGCTGGGGGTTCTGTCATCCCCATTTCAGGTTTCTGATGAAAGAATAGACATGATGCAACACTCCAATGCATGAACTAGCTAGGGTGTGACAACCTATTAACGGCCCATTTAATGGATGGGCCAATTTTCAGGATGTACATCTTTCGGCATTTTAGCGACCCATTTAAATGTTGGGCTAATTTCCGACCCGGTGTGTCTTTCAGCCTATTGACGGCCCATAAATCTAATAGGCCTTTGTTGTCGGACCTGAGTTTCAGCCTTTTAGCGGCCCATTTAAGTGTTGGGCCAATTTTCTGGCCTGGTGTTACTTTCAGCCTGTTGACGGCCCATAAATGAGTTGGGCCATTTGTCGTCGGACCTGAGTTTTGGCCTTTTAGTGACCCATTTAAGTGTTGGGCCAATTCCCGGCGTTATGTGCCTTTCGGCCTGTTAACGGACCATAAATGAGTTGGGCCATTTGTAGTCGGACCTTAGTTTTGGCCTTTTAACGACCCATGCCCTTCATGGTCCAATACCAGCCCGGTTTCTCTTTCGGCCTGCTAAAGGCCCACAACAGAGTTGGGCCATTTACAATATGTTGGGGATATAACTCCTGAGTGTAAACCGGCCAGGAGGGCCCAGTTCACCCCCAATTATATTGAAGCCCATGAAGATCCAGAAGACGATGTTTTACTATTGAAGCTTAGAGGCCCGGAGCCCAAGGGCGGATTAAGGCCCATAGTGGTAAACCGCCATGGTTATGTAACTTGTAGTGTAAGTTAGGAAAGGAGAGACCGAGCCGGACACTTGTATGAGTCGGCCTCGGGACACTGTAGACCGGTCGGGCGTCAACCTATGTATATAAAGGGATGACCCGGCGGCGGTTCAGGGACAAGAAACAAGAACTCGAGACACTGGCAAAGCGTATTTGCTCCCTGGTCATCGAAACCCGGTCAGTCCCATCACAACTAGACGTAGGCTTTTACCTTCATTGAAGGGGCCGAACTAGTATAAAACTCCCGTGTCCCTTGTCCGGTTTAACCCCTTCAAGCTAACCCATTGCGATGGCTCCACGACTAAGTCCTTTCACGAGGACATCTGACGTGTTAATTCCACGATAGTTGGCGCCCACCATGGGGCTATCACACGATGGTTTCGAGTTCTAGAAGGGCAGCTCTGAAGGACTCAAGGGGTAGGTGGTTGGCCGGATGACCAAGAGCCGTCGCGACAAGCTCTACATCAACGACGAAGGATGGGGCCCCAAGGCCGGCTCAATCGAGTATGGGTATCGGGTCCCCTTTGGCGGAATTCATGTCTTCATCGGCAAAATCGGCGAACCGGGCCGTGAGCTGGACATCTGCACCGACCTCGTTGAGATGGCTCAGCGTGCAAGTCCTTCCCGGGTTAAGCCCGCCATGAAGCGTGCGTTCGTAGGATGTGTCCATGGGATTGGATCTGAACCGGTGTCTGAAGGCTAGAGGACTGTTTATTCCGACGGCGAGTCATCCACTGGTGAAACCTATTTCTATACCAAATTCATGATGGAGTGTTCGAAGGATATTCCGATGGCAACAGTATTCCGGACCTCCACGAACCTCCAAGTCGGGTTGCTGTTTACATGGCCGGAAGGCAGCCCACTTTGCAGTATTCATCTACAGCGGCAATGAATACCGGATCAGCGGCCGCGGCAGGAGCCCCGGCGCGCCGACCGGCTCAAGTCCTCTCCGGTTTGATGGATGCCTGGGCGACCTTGTTAACCACGGCAGTTACCCCGGAGATGCAGGATCAGCACAATGCGGACATTGCGAAGCTGATGGACCAGATAACACAGGCTAAGGAGGACCTGGCAATCGAGGATGCTAGGATGGCTGAAGAACAGGCCGCTTTGGACGCCCAGTCACAGCAGATACAGGCGCAGAATTACCGGCTCATGTTGGATTGGACTGCATCAGATGACATAATGCGAAGGAAGTTCCAGTCTCGTCTGCCGTCGGTCTACGAAGGACTGAACCTCTTTCAAGCACCAGGCGCTGGGCCGAGCAATCCGGTAGCTGCAAACCGGACCGATGCGCCTAGGGCAGCACCGGATCAACCACGGATGACGGAACCACCCCGACGAATGGATAACCCGCCGCAATGCGTGTCCACACCACCGGCTCACTTCTCGAGCCCTTTGGATAACATGATTGCTGCAGCATCACGCCTGGAAGCCATTCCGATGGAGGGCAATTCACTAGAGGCGATTGAAACGCGGCGGGCTAGGGATCTTCTTCAAACCGTCGTGGTGCAGCAGCAGGCTTATTCCTATAGCCGGGATAGAATTCATTCAACCCCTCGTCCAAGCCCAAGCTATAGAAGGCACATGGATGAACCGGAAGTGTCTAGCAGGGCGCAGCATCGTAATGCTCAAGACGTGGTGGATAATGGCAGAGCACGAAGGGAGGCCGCTTTGGGTCGTCATCAACCCGCCCCGGTTCAGCCAGCGGCGTCAGTAGACCGAGGCACCGGGCTTGACTTCAGTTCCTGCGGAGTGTCGTGTCTCATTCCGGCTCTCTGTAATGTGCGTCTGCCCAAGGATTTCAAGGGTCCACGTAAAGTGCCTAATTACACTGCGGATCAGCCACCTGAGGCATGGGTCGAGAGTTATGCGATGGCAATGGAGATGCTAGATGTGGATGAAGTGACCTGTGCAAAGTACTTCACGATGATGTTGGAAGGGACAACCCGTACTTGGTTGAGAAATTTACCAGCTAACTCCATCGAGTCATGGGATCAGTTGAAGGCCCGGTTTATAGCCAATTTCAAAGATACGTGCAAACATCCCATGACCATTGTGGATCTAGATGCTTGTGTTCAAGGGGAGAACGACTCAACAACTTATTCGGTACGCCGGGTTTCAGAAGTGTTGCATTCGTCCGACCGGATTAACGCTGGTTAAGCGATTATAACACTGGAGCGTAAATGCCGGTTTAAGTCACTAAAGATGAAGTTGGGACGGCTCAAGCGCCACTGCAATGACATGGGAACCCTTATGGAAGCCTTGGTCAAATATGCCAATTCTGATAATACCAAGGATCCCGATTCTGATGAGGAGAAACCGGAGAAGGGAAAGAAGAACGGCGGTGAAAAGGGACAGCATCACAACCAAGGAGGCCATGGGAACAATGGTAAGTGCAATGCAGATAGTTTAGATCTTGTGGCTAACACCAATATGCAACGTTGTAAAGGTAAACCGCCCCAACACGATGGAGGGATGAATCTGGAGCGTTTGTTAAACCAGCCCTGCCCAAAGCATGGGACCAAGGAGGGCCCTTGCACACATCTTTGGAAAGATTGTTATATCATGAAGAAGTTCAAGAATTCCGAAGTCTTCCGGTATGATTAGGGTCCGTCGGGCGGTTCAGGTCCAGGTTTTCATGGAGGTGGCAATTCAAGCTCTGGATTTCAGAATAATCAGGGCAGCCAGAATAACCAAGGTGGTAATGGCCAACAGAATAATCAAGGAAATCAGCAGCAGTCAGGTTATCGGAGTCACCCCAAGCAGTTGAATGGTGGGCAGTATCATGTGTTCAATACTAGCCTGTGCAAGCACGATCAGAAGCTTCACAAAAGGGCAGTTAATGCTGTTGAACCGGCAGTGCCACGCTATTTATGGTGGTCTGAGCAGCCTATTGTGTGGAGCAGAGAGGATAATGCGCCCCAGGTTGACAATCTGGGTCAACTGGCTCTGGTGGTAGCGCCTCGGGTGGGAGGTTACAAGTTTACCAAAGTCCTGATGGATGGAGGGAGCAGTATCAACATCCTGTACTATGAGACTTTTCGTCGCCTGGTGCTGACAGACAAGAGTCTTAAGCCGTCCAACACCATTTTTCATGGTGTAGTGCCAGGTAAATCGGCATATCCTGTTGGCAAGATCGCTGTGGAGGTTGTGTTTGGAGATGAGCATGATTCCAGGTCTGAAAAGTTGACCTTTGAAGTGGTCAAGATCCAAAGCCCGTATCACGCACTGTTTGGACGGACGACTTACGCAAAATTCATGGCGAGGCCTTGCTATATCTATTTACAGCTTAAAATGTCGGGTCATAAGGGGACTATAACAGTACATGGAAGTCGAAAGATTGGTTTGGATTGTGAGGAAGGTGATGCGGCTTATGCGGAGTCGGTTTGTGCTACAGAGGAGCTGAAGTTTTATAAGGACAATGTTGATCCAGCAAACATGACCCCTCTAAAGAAGCCCACCACTGAGCATGACCCGACCCTGAAGTTCAAACCGGCTGATGAGACTAAACTTGGTGACTTTATTCCTGGTGATTCATCCAAACAGTTTTGCATCAGCACCAATCTAGATCCAAAATAGGAAAGTGCACTCATCTAGTTCATCCGTGAGAACCGGGACATTTTTGCATGGAAGCCTTCTGACATGCCAGGTGTACTGAGGGAACTCGCTGAGCACACTCTCAATATTGATCCCAAGTTTAAACCGGTCAAGCAATTTCTTCGCCGCTTTAACGAAGAAAGACGCAAGGCCATTGGTGAAGAGGTAGCCCGGCTGTTGGCTGCTGGATTTATTGTCGAAGTATTTCACCCTGAGTGGTTGGCTAATCCGGTGCTCAGTCTTAAGAAAAACGGCACTTGGCGTATGTGTGTGGACTACACAGATTTGAACAAGGCTTGTCCGGCAGATCCTTTTGCTCTCCCGCGTATTGATCAAATTATTGATGCGATGGCGGGTTGTGAACGCCTGAGTTTCTTGGATGCTTATTCCAGTTACCATCAGATTAAGATGGCAGTTAAGGACTAGGAGAAGACAGCCTTCATCACTCTCTTTGGAGCCTTCTACTATGTTTCTATGCCCTTTGGGCTCAATAGTGCCCAGGCAACTTATCAGCGTTGTGTGCAAAATTGTCTTCACACACAGACTGGGCGTAATGTTCATGCCTATGTGGATGACATTGTGGTAAAATCCAGGAAGAAGGAAACCTTGATAGATGACCTCAAGGAAACATTTGACAATCTTCGGGTTTACAAAATGATGTTAATCCGGATAAGTGTGTTTTTGGTGTTCCAGCAGGCAAGCTCTTAGGCTTTCTGGTGTCCAACAGAGGCATTGAGGCTAACCCGGAAAAAATCAAAGCAATTACATCTTTGGCTAAACCGAAGTGTATCAATGATGTTCAACGTTTGGCGGTTCGAATTACAGCCCTCAGCCAGTTTATCAGCCGTTTGGGAGAGAAGGCGATTCCTTTGTACCAAATGTTGAAAAAGACGGACGATTTCGTCTGGAGTGATGCGGCCAATGCGGCATTCGAGGACCTAAAGCGGCAGTTGGTTGACCCACCGATTCTTGCTACTCCCGTTGACAAAGAGCCTTTGTTGTTGTACGTGGCTGCTAATGCCCGTGCTGTCAGTGTGGCCATTGTGGTGGAGCGCAAGGAGGCTGGTAAGGAATATCCGGTTCAACGACCGGTTTACTACATCAGCGAAGTACTTATCAAGTCAAAGCAACGGTATTCGCATTGACAGAAGCTGGTTTATGGGGGTTTTATGGCAAGTCGGAAGCTCAAATAGTACTTTCAAGGCCATCCCATTACAGTGGTCAGTTCAGCTCCTTTGGGCGATATAATTTAGAACAGGGAGGCAAGTTGCTGGGTTGCAAAGTGGGCGATTAAGCTTGGCCCGCAGGGGTTGAAGTATATGCCTCAGACATCAATCAAGTCACAGGCACTTGTTGACTTTATCAATGATTGGACCGAGTTACAGGCACCAGTGGACAAACCGGATAATACATACTGGACTATTCATTTTGATGGATCCAGGCAATTGGAAGGCTCGGGGGCTGGAGTTGTTCTGACTTCCCCTCGAGGTGATAAAATTTGTTATGTTCTCCGCTTAATGTTCCCTTGTACTAACAATGCAGCTGAGTACGAGGCCTTACTCCACGGTCTCCGTGTGGATAAGGAAATGAACTTAAGTCGGGTTCGCTGTTTTGGAGATTCTAATCTGGTGGCTCAGCAAGTTTCTAGTACTTGGGATTCTAAGGATCCACTCATGGCGGCTTATAGACGCGAGGTGGATATTGTGGCAGGTCACTTTAAGGGTTATCAGGTTGAGCACATTGACCGGCGTAAAAACGAAGCAACAGATGCTTTAAGCCGGCTAGGATCTCAACGTAAACCGGTACCACCCAATACCTTTTTAGATATCTCGCATAACCCGTCGGTTAAGTTGCCCACAGAGGAGGATTTAGCTTTCCCTGATCCGGAGGCCCAATTGGTGGACGCTTTACATACCACTCCGGATTGGACGGTTCCCTATTTGGCGTATCTGAGCCGGGGCGAATTACCAGATGATGAGATCTTTGCCAGACAGATAGTACAGCGGTACAAGTCCATGATTATTCACAATGGCGAGTTACACCGTTGCAGTGTTTCAGGTATATTCCAACATTGTATTTCTCCTGAAGAGGGACAAGAGATTCTACATGAAATCCATGAAGGGGATTGTGGTCACCATGCCGGTTCAAAGTCCCTGGTGGCTAAAGCTTTTCGTCATGGGTTCTATTGGCTGACAACTCATGCTGATGTGGAGGATCTGGTAAAGCGGTGTGATGCTTGTCAGAAATTTTCACGTCGAGCACACATTCCGTCTCAGGAGCTACGGATGATACCTATCACTTGGCCATTTGCCACTTGGGGGCTTGATATGGTGGGACCCTTTAAGTGTTCCCAGGATAAGAAGACCCACCTGTTGGTGGCGGTTGACAAATTTACTAAATGGGTTGAAGCGGAGCCCATCAGCAAGTGTGATGCGGCCATGGCGGTTCAATTTCCCAAAAAGATCATTTTCCGCTTTGGTTTCCCACACAGCATCATCGCAGATAATGGCACGAACCTTTCTAAAGGTGAGATGGAGGAGTTTTGTCAACAAGAAAACATCCGGCTTGATGTGGCTTCAGTAGCTCATCCCCAGTCCAATGGTCAAGCTGAGAGGGTGAATCAAGAGATATTGAAGGGCGTCAAGCCCCGGCTTATGGTTCCCTTTAAGCGGACGCCGGGTTGTTGGGTGGAAGAATTACCATCTATGTTATGGAGCATAAACACCACCCCAAACCGATCTACGGGTTATACACCTTTCTTCATGGTTTACGGGGCTGAAGCCGTTCTCCCAAGTGATGTTCGTCATGACTCGCCCCGGGTTGCCAATTATGTTGAAGCGGATAATGAGCAAGTACGCCAAGAGGCGCTAGACTTGTTAGATGAAAAACAAGACATGGTTTCGGCTCGTTCGGTGGTTTATCAACAAGACCTGCGGCGTTATCACAGCCACCGGGTTAAGACACGAACCTTTCAAGAAGGCGACTTAGTGCTTCGGCTCATCCAGGATCAGACCGATATGCACAAGTTATCCCCACCTTGAGAACGACCCTTTGTGGTCAGCAAAAATCTGCACAACGGATCATACTACCTCGTTGACGTCCGAGAAGACTCACGCAGTTCTGAGGAGGAGACCCGGCGGCCGTGGAACATAGCTCTCCTTCGGCCTTACTACACTTGAGCCATAGGCTTTTCTTATGTACATATTTCAACAATGTATATATTATGATCAATATAATAAACCAGCATCCTTGGTATAAGAAGGACCTCTGCTGTTTTTCTTCAAACCTCTGCTGTTTTTCTTCAAATCTCTTTGTTTACATGGGGGCTTCAGCTGACAAAGCAAAGTACTACCTGTTAAACCGGCTCTTAATTATGCCACAAAAAACAGCTTGGGACCTTCACACCCAAGGGGCCAAAGAGAGTCTGGATGTTATGCACAGCTCAAACATAGGCACCCATCGAGCACCGCTCACTAAGCTACTTGGGGGCTCTTTTGTACAAAAGCCACAAAGAGTTTGAAAGGACCCTTGTAATTGGGTATCGACCCATGGCTTGGAAGCCTGGTGTATTCACCTAAAACCCCGGGTTAACCTGCCTTCATCAAGTAAGCCACTCCTATCCAGGTAATCCTGGCACGACCCGCCGAACGTTTGACAAGTCAATCTTATACAGACCCTGAACATGTGAAAGTTAAAACGACGTTTGGTTAGTTGGAGGCCCATCTTAAAAGGCTTCGCAAAATGGTTTAACTCAGTGGCCTGGCAGCCCATGAAAAGCCTTGACTTTGGGCCTGGCAGCCCTTGAAAAGCCTTGACTACATGTTTTCTTGTTTGTTTTTCCTCCCAAGTTTTCACGTTTTTGATGAATTTATCTCGAACCGGTGTCCATTGACACGGTATGACTTTTCAGTCATCATATTAACCCGGTGTTTGTTAACCCGGCTTGGCTTTCAACTATAAGTTGTGAGACCATCTTATCAAATTGGTGTTTCTAAAACCCGTCCTGGCTTTGACTATATGTCGCCAGTTTGATCATCTGGTGTTCATTGTAACCCGACATGTCTTACTCATAACATCATTCCATGTTGAGGATTATCACAGCTCAAGACTTGGGTTTTCACCTTCACTAATTGATTTTCATATCACAGGTATGACTTATTTCATATTTATTCCGCCTTGGTTATTAGCCAGGCTTTATCTTGGGCATTATTACCCGTCCAGCGGTAAACCGCCCGGACAGATCTTTTTATACAGACATAGGGATTGCATAATATTACGAAGATGTAAGCCAACACTGAAATTGGTATGGTGGATCAAACAAAGTATGACACAGTGCACGATGGCAGCAGATCAAAGTATTTTAACTAGCCTATTACAAGGCGCTTTACGGCCCAAAATACGGAATTGTTCTTTCCATAGAGCAAAGTTTATGAAATATCAATCAGATTGCCGGATCAAGACTCATCACCATGTTGACGTGATGTTGATGGCGTCGGTTTAGCTTCCTCCTCCCCATCCAGTGGCTGGAAGTCCATGGTGGTCCAGTCAATCCGGGTTAAGGCCTAAAAGACAGCCTCTTCACTTATAAGATCAGACGGATCAACATCAGGGGCGTAAGTGTACTTACGGATTGGCGGGATAAGATTTTGCACTTCCGGCAGGACAGTGTCAATCCGTTTGTTGTTGGCATTGTAGAAGGACCGGTGAACAGTCAAGTTAGCTTCCTATGCCAATTGACTCGCCAGAGGACACATCACCCTTGTCACATTTTTATGGTCTTCGTTATCAAACTCTGCCCCGTTATCTTGTTCACTAGGGAAGCCCTTGGCGATATCAACCGGATCCAGGTCAGCTATCCATGCCTTGGCTCAAGTAAGTGCCAACAAAGCGCCAGCCCTGGCAGCAGATCGCTTCATCTCTTCTATCTAGGCTGGCGTCATGGATAACCTTGCTAGAGTGTCCTTGATCAATGTTGGGTCCGGATTGTTGTACGAGGCTGCACAGATAACCCGTTAGGCACTGGTATACAGTTGTTCAATTAGAGTTTATGCTGCCTTCAGCTTCATCCGCATGTCAGATCCCAAATGAGCAATGCGGCCACCTACAATGGTTTAAGAGTTTCATGTTGAACCGGCATTTTACAAAGATGGTCATCAAAGAAAGCCTTGGCAAGAGTACTTACCAAATACTGCAGAAGTCATGGCATTCACTTGGCGCTTCAACCCAGATAGCACTTCTGCCACCGGTTTAAGAGCTGATTCGGCGTCTTCCGCCCGCTTCAACAATGCATTTTTCTCAGTCTCCCAGTTGACACACTCTGTCTTGAACCCTTCTTTGAGTTGCTCCATGGCTGCTAAAGCGGTTTTGAGCTCATCCTTGGCCTTGGAAGTTTCTGCTTGTTGGGACTTGATGTTTTCTTGCAGATCAGCAATTTGAGAGCCTTGGTGATTTATATCAGCCTGTCACAATCATATGAGGAGCATGTAAATAATTTATCCAAAAGTCCCAAGCATATAACAAGTTATGCACTTGGCACTTGGGGCTAATGCGGATTGCTTCTTTACTATTGATTGTTTGTAGTCCCAAGGATCAATACAAGTTTTAATCTTGGCACTTGGGGGCTAATGTGTGATTGATCAGGAAAACACACAAGGAAAGTCAACAAAGTACGGTATGGACTATAAAAGTCCCGGTTTGTCTTTGTAAGACAAACCGGCCCTTGGGGGCTATGCAGTCGAAGTGCTCATTTTAAAGTCCCGGTTTATCTTCAAGAGCTAAACCGGCTCTTGGGGCCTACAATACAATGAATGTACATAATAAAGATGAAGGTGTTTGGAAGATTACCTCGTAGCGCTCCTTCATCAGATTCACCAAACCGGCTTCATAATCTCGGTTGGTGTAAAGCCGGTTCAAGAAACCGGAATGAAGATCTTGAGCAGAAAGATCAGCATAGCTTGACAAGTCGGTCTTCCCTTTTCCCTTGCCCATAGCAGCAAATTCGTCCTTGGCAGTGTGCTTCGATAAAGCAACTGGATTGCCTAGGGCGGTATAAGCAGTACTAGTGACTATAACATCATCATCTTTGGATGGGCTTGGCGGTTTGGCAGCAGGGTCCGGCTGATTGCCAGCAGGGCTTGGCGGATTAGCAGCCGAACCCAGCGGATCAACAACTGGATTTGGAGGCGTAGCATGTGGACTTGATGTTTCAACATGTGTCTCCGGGTCAGCCTCCGGCGGATTAGCATCAGTAGCTGGGTTTTGCGGGGCAGAGTCATCCAGGACAATATCAGGATTTTCACCACCATTGTCTGTGGTCTTCTCCGGTTCAACATCGTCAGAGGGGCCACTGGTCTTGGCTTTCCTGCTCAATCGGGCCTTGGCACTGCGATATCAAAATAAAAATTAGTATGATAAACCGATGCATGAGGAAACAAACCGAAAAATTTGGAAACTTACCCAGCGATGGTCTTGAGGGGATGCAGCTGAGTGGTTGACGAACCGCCAGACGAGTTGAAAGACGCCTGCTAATTTGGATCAGACGGTTTAAGTGGGTATCGAAAGAAACCCTTCAAAGGATAACGTTTTTCGGGAGAACGAATAACCTCTGGACGACGATTCCGGGTTGGTGTATCCGGTAAACCGGAAGAGGTGACTTGCTGGCCATTGTGTCAAGTTGTGCGACGCCCTTCAGGCTGCTGTGTCTTCAAAGAAAATTTTGGATCCAAATAAGCAAGAGGGTGTGAGTATTTCACTTTCCGAACTGCACGGCGAAATCTTTGAACCGACACAAGATCTGAGTCAGAGGAAAGAGAGATTACCTCAACATGGTCCGCACGGCTGACCTCCGCATCATCCTAATGACAATCATTGTTAATAAGATGTATGAAAAGGGAGCAAAGGGAGTCAAATTCTACCTCTTGATCCGAATCTTCAACATCTTCGGGCGGATCAGCAGTTTCACTGGTCTTTTTCTTGGCTCCTCTCTTGATAACATTGCTCTTGGGACGAGGAGCTCTTGACGGTTTATCTGAAGCCTTCCTCTTCCAGAAGGAACTATTGGCCTGTAAAAGTTAAACAAAGATTTATTAGGATAAAGTTAAAGCCGAGGCAGATAAAGAAATCACAAAGTTAAAATCTTTACCGCTGGTGGTTTGTTAGCGGTGCAGAAGGGGGCTAGCCCGGTTTGGCTGCATGCGGCGATTGGTTCGTCTAACATCTTCTTCACCGATTCGGTGACTTCATCATCAGTCATTTCAATTTCATTAAACCATTGAGGGTCCTTGGTGTCGCCGGTATACTCATGCATTAATCCGGAGCGGCGACTTAAGGGAAGGATGTGCCATTTAACCCAACAGCAAACGAGATCAACACCAGTCAAACCGTTGGCCAAGAGAGCCCGGAGCTTGGCGATTTGAGGTGCATAAGTTTGTCGTTCCTTGGCAAATAATCGTCGAGGTAAAGGGTGGCCGTTGCTAAGAAGGTAAGGGCGGTAACCCGGCAAGGTATTTTCTCCAGCAGGGGCGGTGTTCTGACAATAAAACCAAGTATGGTTCCAGTCTTTGGGATGACTGTGGTGTGATGCATGTGGGAAATCGACTTCCTTCCTCTTCTGGATTGATACCCCGCCAAGTTCCGTATTAGGGCCATCAGAAAACTCTGTTCGGCGGTATAGATGGAAAAAGTCCCAGAAGAGTTCCACGGATGGTTCCTCTTGAAGGTAAACTTCACAAAATACTTGAAAGTTGCATATATTTGATATGGAATTTGGTCCAATATCTTGCGGATGGAGTTGAAAGCTAGCAAGGACATCCCGGAAATATTTTGAACCGGGAGGGCTGAAGCCCCGGTCTAAGTGCTGCATAAAAACAATAACTTCTCCATCCTGAGGCTCAGGAGCGCACTCAGGGCAGCAACTTGCCAGTGAAGGACATTCTTTGAAGCTAAAGCGCCTGAGGGAGTCCTGGATTCGGGGGTGTCTGGATAGCCGAACTATCACCTTTGGCCGGACTCCTGGACTATGAAGATACAAGATTGAATACTTCGTCCCGTGTCTGGATTCGACTTTCCTTGGCGTGGAAGGCAAGCTTGGCGATATGAATATGTAGATCTCCTACCATTGTAACTGACTCTGTGTAACCCTAACCCTCTTCGGTGCCTGTATAAACCGGAGGGTTTTAGTCCGTAGGATGAACAACAATCATACCATAGGCTAGCTTCTAGGGTTTAGCCTCTCTGATCTCGTGGTAGATCTACTTTTGTACTACCCATATCATCAATATTAATCAAGCAGGAGTAGGGTTTTACCTCCATCGAGAGGGCCCGAACCTGGGTAAAAACATCGTGTCCCTTGTCTCCTGTTACCATCCGCCTAGACGCACGATTCGGGACTCCCTACCCGAGATCCGCCGGTTTTGACACCGACATTGGTGCTTTCATTGAGAGTTCCTCTGTGCCGTCGCCGTCAGGAAGGATGCCTCATCCTGTCTTTAAAGACGGCACTATTGCTAAAGGAGCTTTGGCTATTGGCCAAACTCTCCGGCTAGGCGGTTTCCTTATGACCACCTGTCCGGCCACCGCGCCGATGATGACTTCTCGGGTCATCGAAAGCAATCTTCACATTAGCTCAGAACTCACCGAGCAGTTAGATCTGATGGAGCTCTCTTCCGTAAACGAGCTCTTGGATCGCATCGCCGCCCTGGGAGTCGCTACAGACTACGATCAGATTGGGCCTAAAACCGATCTGAGAGAGATCAATTCTCCCCAGGTTACCCACCACGTTGCCGTGGTTGAGGAGCAATGCGGCGACCCTTCCTCGATTTTAAGGACTAGCTATGTCCGGATTCCCGATCCCCCCATGCCGGATTCACGCGGAGGGGAGGACGTAACTCAAGCCCTGAACCTAGAGTCAGGCAGCAGGCTAGGTGCATTGGACAACATCCAAGAACCCAAGCTTCCGAGTTCGGAAACTTCTTGGCCCCTGAGCTTGAGATTGGACGGGGTTCCGGATTTAATTCCACCTGCCCACCCAAACATAAGCGATCTATCCCAAATCCGGCAAGAGCCCGCAGAAACAATACACCATTACTGGGCCAGATTCCTCCTGGTTATGAACAGAATAAAGGACTGCCGTGAGGAGGACGCAATTACATTCTTCCGCAATAATTGCACGGACAAGGGAATCCTCAACTCCGTAAGTCGTCGTGAAATTACACGCTTTGCTGACTTGGCGTCCATAGTACGAAAGTACTGTGAGATGGAAAGCGCCTGGAAAACCGAAATCAATTTTTGGGACAATGCGGCCCTTAATACAACTCCAGTCCGAAATAAAAGGGTGCATCATCGCCAGGCACCTGGGTTAAATACCAAAAAGCAAAAACCCTCTATAGGGCATGGAACCGTACTGGAGGGATGGCTCAATGGACCCTGCGAAGTTCATAGTACAGAGGGCGCCACTCCAACTCATAGCCTTAGAGCTTGTTGGATACTACGGCAGGTGGCCAAAAGTGGCGAAGAGCTCCTAGCTCCAGAGCATCAGCCCAAGGATACCAGTACGGTATTAACAGTCTTCGAGACGTCCGCATCAAATAATATGCGGAAACGAACACTCCGCAGCCTTGCCGAAGTCTACCAAGTTGCAACAATAAACCCATGGAGTGACACGACTATTACCTTTAATGCCAGTGACGAACCTAAATTCCGAACAGCCCGAGCACCAGCCGCACTGGTCCTCAGTCCAATAGTGGACAGCTTTCGCCTCACAAAGGTACTCGTGGACGGTGGCAGCGGATTGAACCTCATTTATGAGGAAACCCTACGAAAAATGGAAATAGACTGGAGCCGCATTGAGCGAAGCAACACAACCTTTAGAGGAATAATCCCCAGTCGGGAAGCATGCTGTACAGGAAAAACCACATTGGATGTGGTATTCAGAATGCCGGATAATTACAGGTCTGAGGACATCACGTTTCAAGTGGCCCTGTTCAGCAGCGGATATCACACTCTATTAGGGCGAGAGGCATTCACAATTTTTCAAGCTATACCCCATTACGGGTACATGAAGCTCAAAATGCTCGGGCCCAACGGAATCATCACTCTTGCTATTGACCCGGACATAGCACTCCTTACCGAAAATAAGACAGCCGCACTGGCCCTTGAGGCACTATCCGAAGCCCTAGCGGCCGATGAACTCACTGCACTGCGCTCCATGGTGAATAGGGACGATGACTCGATAAGAGATCCAAGTCCACCTCCTTTAAACCAGCGGATGAAATAGTCAAATTCCAAGTCCATCCAACGGACCCTACAAAAATGGCCTCCATCGGGGCACCATTAAACCCTGATGTAGACGCCGCACTACGAGAATTCCTACGCGAAAATTGGGACATTTTTGCGTGGCACCCTTCAGACATGCCAGGAATCCTACGCCGGCTGGCCGAGCACAGCCTAAACATCCTAAAAGGATTCAAGCCAGTCAAACAGGCTCTTCAGCGTTTCTCCGAACCCAAGAGACAGGCCATGGGAGAGGAGCTAGCCAAATTATTGGAGGTCGGATTCATCAGAGATATAAAACATCCAGACTGGCTAGCAAACCTGGTGATAGTACGAAAGAAGGACTAATCCTGGCGCCTATGCGTCAATTTTAAGGACCTCAACAAGGCTTGCCCAAAGGATCCCTTCCCACTACCCCGCATCGATCAAATTATCGACACTACCACAGGACACGATTCATTGTGTTTCCTCGACGCATACTCCGGCTACCACCAAATTAAGATGGCAGAGCCCGACCAGGCCGCAACGGCATTCATCACCCCATACGGCCCATTATGCTTCAACACAATGCCCTTTGGGCTCAAAAATGCCGGCGCAACATATCAGCGCATGATTCAGACATGTCTGGCAAACCAGATCGGCAAAACAGTGGAGGCATACGTAGATGATGTGGTCGTCAAAACCAAGCACATCGAAACTCTAGTAGACGATTTGAGGCTCACGTTCGATAATCTCCGAACATATGACATTAAGCTTAACTAGGAAAAATGCGTTACCTCTTTATCGCCTCCTCCGACGCACTGAACACTTCGAGTGGACGGATGCCGCCACGGCCGGACTCGAAGAAATAAAAGCCATATTGGCAACAAACCCGGTCCTGGCCGTGCCCAACATGGGCGAACCAATGCTATTATATATCGCGGCAACTCATCAAGTTGTGAGCGCAGTGCTTGTTGTCGAACGAGAAACAGACGGACACAGGTTCCCCCTTCAAAAACCAGTTTACTACGTGTCCACTGTCCTAACTCCATGCAAGTCATGGTACCCACATTATCAAAAGATAGCGTACGCGGTGTTCCTGGCATCCCGGAAGCTGCGACACTACTTTCAAGAGTGTTCGATAACAGTAGCCTCCAAAGTACCTCTTAACGACATTATAAACAACCGCTACGTGACGCGTCGGATTGCCAAATGGGCCATTGAGCTCCTCCCGTTCGACATAACCTCTAAGCCACGCCGAGCTATTAAGTCGCAAGTTTTGGCCGACTTCGTCGCCGAATGGACTGAAGCCGAACTACCTAAAGAGTAAGGCACATATTCCAACTAGATAATGCACTTCGACGGCTCCAAAATGTTGGCCGGTCTGGGGGCTGCCATTGTTTTGACGTCCCCAACCGGAGATACGGTTCAATACATACTCCAGATAATGTATACGGACTCCAACAACGCAGCCGAATACCAGGCCCTTCTGCACGGCCTCCGGATGGCAGTCTCCATGGGCATTCAACGCCTAGAGGTGTGCGGGGATTCGAACCTCGCGATATCCCTAATAAATGGAGACTTCGATGCCAAGGATCGGAAAATGGGAGCTTATCGCAACGCCGTCCTAAAAATGTCAGCTCGGTTTCAAGGGCTCGAGTTTCACCATATAGCCTGGGATAACAACCAGGCAGCAGACGTATTGGCGCGCATTGGCACAAAGCGCGATGCCGTCCCTCCCAACATCTTCCTAGAGAGGCTGTTCAAGCCATCCGTACTATGGGAGGGAGAATCCGGAAATAACAACCCGGACCCAACCGCACTGCCCGACGCCGAACATTCTAACACAATTGGTGGTTCTGCCAATGAAGTAACATCTTCATCCCACGTAATAATGGCAGTCATTGCCCCATGGACGGAACCATTCCTAGCCTACCTAACTAGGCGGGAACTTCCCGAGGATCAAAACGAGTCCCGCTGCCTAGTGCGGCGATCTAAAGCCTATAAGGTCCATGAGGGAGAGCTTTACAAGGAAAGCACAACCGGAGTCCTTCAAAGGTGTATCTCCGAAGAGGAAGGGCGGAACCTTCTGGCTGAAATTCATGCCGGACACGGCGGGCACCACACCGCAGCCCGGGCCCTTGTAGGCAAGGCCTTCCGTATAGGATTTTATTGGCCGACGGCCCGGGCAGATGCTCAGGACTTAGTCCAACAATGCGTCGCTTGCCAGCTCTTTGCTAATCAAAGCCACATGCCACCCACCGCCCTCAAAACTATACCCATCACCTGGCCCTTCGCGGTCTGGGGGCTTGACATGGTTGGACCCCTTAAAGGAGGAACCCACAAGAAAAAATACCTACTGGTCATGGTGGATAAATTCACCAAATGGATAGAGGCCAAACCTATTAAGACGGTCGAATCCGGACTGGTGATAGACTTCATATCAGGGGTCATACACCGTTACGGCGTCCCCCATAGCATCATCACTGATATCGACATGAACTTTAAGGCCAACGAGGTCAAAATCTGGTGCAAAAACATGGGCATCAAGCTCGACTATGCTTCCGTCTATCACCCTCAAACTAATGGTCAAGTCGAGCGAGCAAATGGTCTAATGATGAGCGGCAGCAAACCCAGATTAGTGCGGTCCCTCAAGGAATCTAACACGCACTGGGTAGAGGAGCTCGACTCCGTACTCTGGGGGCTGTGGACCACTCCAAATCTCACCAGCGGATTTACACCATTCTTTATGGTATACGGCGCAGAGGCAATTCTACCATGTGACATAATTCATGACTCACCTCGCGTGCGCATGTACGAAGAAAGAGAAGCCGAGCTCGATCGGCAGGACAGTTTGGACGCATTGGAGGAGGAGCGGGATGTGGCAAAAGCCCGTTCCGCATTTTATCAACAACATGCTCGAAGATATCAAAGCAGAGAAGTATGGGCCAAAACTTACAACATGGGCGAGTTAGTTCTACACCTGCCGGACAATAAAAAGGACAAACTCAAGCCCAAACGGGAAGGTCCCTTTATCATCGACCAAGTCCTAACCGGTGGTGCGTACCGTCAGCGAGATGCATCAGATAACCGACTCGAGCCGAACCCATGGAACGCAGCCCGTCTACGAAGATTCTATGCCTAGAGCCGGATTCTGAGTTCATCTCCTTCCTCCGTCTACATTTTACATATTAGTTGTCTTTTGTTTCTCTCCTTCTCCCTCCTTTTCTATTGCAGCCTTTGAAAGCTTGTTCGCGCATCGTTCGCAAACACTTGACGCGCTATCCACGCTCATTATACCCGGGGGCTTCTTTAACAGAAGTTTATCTATACGGGCTTCATGCCCAACACATGTGTCACACTTCTGCATGTACCTTTTATTCACCATTATATGCATCGATATGACTTAAGTTTTGGCCAAGCTGGGTTGCCTGGCTCCTGTGCTTACCCCTACGTTCACGATTGTTTGGCTAGGCGGTAAAGGGAGCAACTCTGTGATTGTTACTGCCGGGTCAGCCGGATGTGTACCTCAGACTGGGTGAAGCCGAAAGCTAGCGTCCTTAAGAGAATATTCGGTCGGTGAACTAAAAGACGATTTCTTACCTATTTATTTATCTGCCCCCAGATGTTTTTCTGCTCTTTTTGTAGTCCGGACATGCACTTTAGGGCATGCCTCCCAGGGAAAGGGACCCCTAACGGAACTATTCTTCCTGGAAGATGTTTCTTACTAACCATGTAATATAACATAACTAGTTGGGCACTTGTCTGATAAAGCACTAATGGCCCCTACGCCTGGTCTCCACGCATGCCCCGGTTCTTACATAACCATGAGGGTATTCGGACACACTCCAGACTATTTGGTCCCGAGGTTGAAGCGAGAAGGTCCGCTATGACAAATGATCTACAATCCGGCTAGAAGGCATTTTACATGTCATCTTTAATTACATAGTCAATCCGACTGATTGTATTCCTCTTCAATGCCATCTAATAGGCTGTCTAGTTTACAGTCCTGCTGGGAATACTTTGCGGCCAACTCTACTTGGCCGTACACTAAGCTCACAGGGATCTCCTTCCCATCGGGCCCCGCAGGTCCGACCTTAGCCATGTGGTTTGTGTCAGCCTTCGTGTACCGCGTCTTCACCATGGCCCGGGCTTCCCTGGCGCCCTGACGGCAGGCCGATATCTTCCATAATCGGAAGTGCCTCCGCGCTCCCCGAAGCCTCTCTGCAAGCTCTCAAGGCCTTCGGGCAGGGAGAGAGATGGCCACAAGGGCTGGACGACGCCTTTCAGCACCCGCCGAACTCATTCGTGCAGTTGTAAGAGCTCGGGAAGAAGATCACCCGTAGAACCGGGCATCTTCTCTGCAGGACGGCCTGTGAGCATACCTACAGATATAACTCTGTTTGCTGACTTCCTCGCCGAACTCTTTTTTGCAAAGGTTCATTCAAGCACTTACTAAAAATGCCGCGTCGAAGCCGCCGATTCTCTTTAACGGAGTCAGACAGCTAGGCACGAACATCCTTTAGTTCCTCACCCAGCCGGGTGTTGGCATCTTGGAGATTATTTTTCTCTTACCTCACCCTTATAAGCACATTCTCGCCGGCCTTTAACTGGCACATGAGATGTTGCTTGTCCGGATCTATCCCGGCGCCATCTGCAATATTATTGTCAGACTTCTACACACGCCGCACTTCACAAATTACTTATCTTTTGAAGCATATATTACCAGAGGGGGTCTCTTTGGCTTCCCCCGCGGCGGCTAGTGCGGCCTCAAGTTGGGCCTTGCACTCCTCCAGTCCCTGGGACAGTTGGGTATTCTTTTCTGTAAGATCCTGCACAATAAATGATCCTTAAATCAGTTATTCTAACTATTTCAAGTCTCGGGGGCTACTGCCACATATAACTATCAAATTTCCTTACCCGTATGTCTTTTACATACTGCTCCGTGGCTCTGGCTAGACCATTTTGAGCAGCACGGAGGTGCGCATCTCCCGAATTAAAGGCATTCAATGCCTCTGGGGAGAAACACGCGTTGCGAAGAATTGTCCGGCGACGCATGTGATTCATGGCACTCTCCACCTCGGAATTGGTGGCAGATAACCTGTCGGCATCCTTTGTTGGAGGAGCTTCCGACGCATGCCTCGTGTTCGCCTCCGCTGCTAGACCTGGCTTTGGAGCCTGGCGAGCGTAGGATTGATTGGCAACCTCTCCAGATACAGTCCGGCGAGCGCTCTTTTTCCTGAAAAAGCACGAGGGTTAGTATGTCTCCCAGGAATAAAGCCTGAGAGTAAGGTGGTACGCCATACCGTTGCGCCGGAGTTTCAATCCGGACCGCACTTCTTTTTAGCCTGCTGGGTCGTGCTGCCCCTTGTTGGCTAGCCGCCGCGGGATTGGCCTAATGCCTCAAGGGCGCCCCCTGCGAAATGCCATCGGTATACGGTGATCAAAAATAAGCATGGATGGGTCATTTGCAAAGTATTGGGACTTTGGTCTCAATTACCTGTGAGGCTGGAAGTATTCCGGGGTAATCAGCCGTAATGGCGACCAAGGCATTATCGATGCTCAGTTGGTGAAATACCCCATCAATCAGCTCCACTGATATGTCTGAATGCTCTTGGGAGGTCGGATCGAGGAACCGTTCCGGATCCTCGGGTTGTGGAGGTGGGTTGTTTATGTCCTTTACGGCCTGGCGCAGTTCCTGCGCCGAAATCACAAAATGAGATACTTGACTATGGGAATATGGATCGGATAGGCAAAAAGAAATATCCGCTTACCCAGCTCGGAGGATTGTGCATGGAACATCCGTTCTGTGGATTGATGCGAAGAAATTCCTCCTCTTCTCCCTTGTACAACGCGGACAAGATCTTCACCAGATCGGCCACCGATCCCGGCCCCTTACGGCCGCAGCGGGTGGCGTCATCCTCCCCATTGAAATCCCACATGGGGTGGCCTCTATACTAGAGCGGCTGCACACCCCGCATAATGCATGTGGCCATGACCGCGATCATGTCAGTCCGGAATGAGCCAACAACCTTATCCGGCTCATCAGGTAATGGACGTCCCAGTCATCTTCCTTCTGAGGGCACCGTGGACGCCAGCTTAGGCATTTCTTCAAAGGAGCATTATTGAACTCAGGGAGGCCGATCCGAACAGGGTCCGGCAGGGGGACATCTTCTATATAAAACCACTACGAAGGCCAGTCTTCGGAGGCCTTCTTCGGGGTTCCGGATAGATATCCGGTCCCCGCGATGCGCCATAGCTCGGCTCCGCCCACTTGATATATTGACCCCTCTGGAGAACGGGGCACAAGGCAGAACAACTTCTTCCACATTGCAAAATGAGCCTCAATTCCCAAAAGCAGCTCACAAAGGGCCACGAAGCCCGCAATATGTAGAATAGAGGCAGGCGTAAGGTTGTGCAACTGGAGGCCGTAGAACTCCAGGAGCCCCCAGAGAAACGGATGAATTGGAAATCCGAGCCCTCTTATCAAATAAGAGACTAGGCACACCCGCTCTCCTTTGGAGGGGCTGGGGACGCTCTCCGCTTGCTTTCCGCCCACATAGGTGGTTAGTCCGGCTCGAACCGAAACCATGAAGGCTGGGGGAAGAAATCCCTTGGTTTGGAGCATCACTAACTTGTTGTGCGGGACGGAGCATCTCTCCCAATCTCCAGGCTGGGGGCTGGAAGGGCGAGAGGAGGAGCCGTGTCGACTATCCATGATGGAACGGATCTCTCTCAGATGCACTCTAATGAATGCTCGCGAAGAGAGGGTGGAGTGATTCGGGTCTAGATCCACGTCTCTTTTATAGGCAGCTCATTTGCGCGGCTAGGGGTTATAATGTAAAAAGAAAACTGGGCAAGACCATGTACGTGGCACACCCCACGTACACGGACCCTTACACGGACCAGTGAACAGGCTGTACGTGGACACGTGAACAAACTGGCCAACGGCCGTCGTGGACGGAAGTGGATGCGCGCCATGGAAAACTGGGCAAATCCACGTACAAGGCACACGCCCCGTACACGGACCCTTACATGGACCCGTGAAAGGGTAGTACGTGGACACGGGAAAAAACTGGCCGATGGCCGTCGTGGACGGAAGTGGACGCGCGCCATGGAAAAGAACGCCCTGGCTTTTCACATTCGTTCGACACATGGAAGATGGCCATTATTGGGCGTGGAAGCTGAGGAGCGCAATATTTACAAGAAGCCGGATGCTATTCAAACAGGTACACAGGATTTGGAGAAGAACCCGCCTTGCAATGCTGAAGACAATCTACGCGCCGGACTCATCGTCATTGAAGCCTGGTTCGGGGGCTACTGAGGGAGTCCTGGATTAGGGGGTGTCCGGATAGCCGAACTATCACCTTTGGTCGGACGCCTGGACTATGAAGATACAAGATTGAAGACGTCGTCCCGTGTCCGGATGGGACTTTCCTTGGCATGGAAGGCAAGTTTGGCGATACGGATATGTAGATCTCCTACCATTGTATCCGACTCTGTGTAACCCTAACCCTCTTCGGTGCCTATATAAATCAGAGGGTTTTAGTCAGTAGGACGAACAATAATCATACCATAGGCTAGCTTCTAGGGTTTAGCCTCTGTGATCTCGTGGTAGATCTACTCTTGTACTACCCATATCATCAATATAAATCAAGCAGGAGTAGGGTTTTACCTCCATCGAGAGGGCCCGAACCTGGGTAAAAACATCGTGTCCCTTGTCTCCTGTTACCATCCGCCTAGACGCACAGTTCGGGACCCCCTACCCAAGATCCGCCGGTTTTGACACCGACAGCGCCCGTTAAAGCATATCCGTTGATTTGCGTTTCTTTGATCCGGGATGGAACCCAGTTGCAAGCGCTGAATTGCTTAGTCATCTTGGAAACAAACTGTAAAGGGAAAAATGAAGGCCGGTTTACGATAGTTGGTTGGTACACACTAATCAGTGTTAAACCGGAGAATTTGATGAAGGCGTATAAGTAAGTTAAACCGGAGTTTATTATTCAATACAAGACGGCGGTTTAAGTGAGGGCTAATGACATGTGGCGGATTACCAACTACTAAGGTTTAAACCTCCCTCAGGTGGAGGAGCCAGAGATGAAAATTTACTAACTGTTGAGAGAAACATGTGTCACACAATGATGAAATTTTTGGATCTACCGTGCTTCAATAAAGAAAATTTTCTACGACCTATAATGGCGTTAAGCAGAACAGAGAAGGTCATACGTTCTACTGAGGATTCTTTACACAGAAGGAAGATCTACTAGTGCTAAAATGGATTAGGAGCAATTACCGCACCAGATCTACGCTACTGTTGGATCAAAGCAACCACGACAGAAGGAAAAATGAAGAACTGAGATGAACAAGGAACTGTACAGATGAACTCGTGAACCCTAGCACAGATCTAAAGATGCGGGAGAGAGGAAACTCACCAGTACTGATCTACTTCAGAGGGATGCCGCGAAGACTGGTTCAATTCAGGTTGATGCAGCGGCCTTCGTCGATGCAGTTCTCAAGGGCCGAGGGCGGCGGCGGAGCTTCAGAGCTTGGATGTCGCGAGGAGGAAGAGGAAGGCATGGAAGGGGAAGAAAGAAAAGGACCCTCGGGCTTTATTTATAAGGAGAAAGGAAAAATGGCAGGCGCAAGAATCGAGGAGCCGGAAGCGGCAAAGAGGGCGCGCCTGTCGCCTCAATTTTCGGGATACCATCAATGAAGGGAATCTTTTTAATCTTTTTATACAGAGTGATGTCATGATGGTCCGTTACTGTGTCCAGAGGATGACGTCATGGCGGTTTAACAAGGTTTACATGAGAAGACAACATGGCGGTTTACGAGGATATAAGGAGATATTCACAAGATTTCTTTAAGTATTGAAGATTGACATGAACATGTTCAAATCAATCTGGGGCCTAATGTTGGGGATATAACCGGCCAGGAGGGCCCGGTTCACCCCCAATTATATTGAAGCCCATGAAGATCCAGAAGATGGCATTTTACTATTGAAGCTTAGAGGCCTAGAGCCAAAGGGCGGATTAAGGACCATAGTGGTAAACCGCCATGGTTATGTAACTAGTAGTGTAAGTTAGGAAAGGAGAGACCGAGCCGGACACTTGTACGAGTCGGCCTCGGGACTCTGTAGACTGGTCGGGCGTCAATCTATGTATATAAAGGGACGACCCGATGACGGTTCAGGGACAAGAAACAACAACTCGAGACTCAAGCAAAGCGTATTCTCTCCCTGGTCATCGAAACCCAGTCAATCCCCTCACAACTAGACATAGGCTTTTACCATCATTGAAGGGGCCGAACTAGTATAAAACTCCCGTGTCCCTTGTGTCCGGTTTAACCCCTTCAAGCTAACCCGTTGAGATGGATCCACGACTAAGTCCTTTCATGAGGACATCTGACGTGTTAATTCCACGACACAATACGACCTAAATTTCGGCCTCTTAGCGGCCCATGGTCTTCATGGTCCAGTACAAGCCCGCTGTCTCTTTCGGCCTACTAAAGGCCTACAGTATAGTTGGGCCATATGTAGCCCAAAGTTAGTAACGGCCTGCTAACGACCCGTGAAGTAAATTGGGGCCACCTGTTGCCCGCTTTGATGTCGGCCTGTTAACAACCCGGGAGGTAAGAGGGCCGACCATTAACTTTCGGCCTAGTAACGGCCCATTAACTTAATGGGCCGACTAAAGTTCGTACATGTCTTTAGGCCAAATTAGATAATTTGAGCCCATTACGACGAGCAATTATGCACAGGACCAAAATCGATCATGCAAAGGTACGTCATACATGGAATAACGTTGCACATCCAGCATATATTACAGGAAATTACATCCACTGGTAATCAAAGATTGATGCCAGTGCAAATAAATGAGCAGAACCTAACCATCTACAACGTCACAATCTGCAACCTCGGCACAGATGATGCCCATAAGCATATGGGAAAGTTCTTTCTGCTTTGCTACACTGTCTCTAAAAACATTGATCAGTTGTTGTGTCACATGACTCTGCACCTCTGATTCATCCACCATTTCCCACATTGCTTCAGCCATTAATTGGTTCACAAACATACATTTATTCCGTTGCATTTGAGACAGAGGATACTGAACAGATTCAGATGGCGATTTTGGCAGGCTTGTATTATTGATAGTGGAGAGTGTCTCGACCACTGCATCATAACATAAATTAGGAGGGGAACCAAACAGATTAATCATGAGTTATTGCCATATTACCTGGCCTAGATTTACTGGAAAGAAACAATGGGGTTGCCTTGCTGTTTTCAGAGTTTGTCTTCTTATCTTCAGCAGCCTGCACAAAATTAACACACTAGCATTGCTATCAGTGGCCAAGTCAGATAATAGGAAAGCAGCATTGACACAACAAACATTCGGGAAACTAGCCTACACCAAATTAACACAATATGGAAGATCTATCATCAGCCAGGTAAGGTAGTACGAAAGCAACATTGACACAATGAATGAATGGGCAACCAGAGAAGCACTATAATTCAGTAATGTGCGTGATATGAGATAGTACATTCATGCAGCTCAGTATGCAAAACTACCAGGCAGTTTTCGTTACAAAAATGAACATTGGCGCCTTTAACATTTTGCTACAACTAATTTTAGATCAGGTAAAGTTTAGATTCACGCCGATTAACAAAATACATGTTGATGTAAAAATATAGTGATATACAACAGGTACTTACATTAGCATTGGAGCACAGAGAATTCCCGCAACCCTCGAATACGATCCCAATGGAGGAAGTCTTCTATCGTTTAACCTTATTTTCTAAAAGAGAGATGGGTAAGAAACATGTAGAAAATATGATCACAATGCTATAAAATTTCATGATGCGAGGATACGCACACGCTTCTTAGAATGGAGTTGACAGTCTTTTGCTGGACTGGAGCGGACTAGTTCTTTGTCCACTGGAATCTGCTTATTATCAGTGGGAGTTGGGTTTCTCTGTGCTGGAGCAGTATCTATGAAAAATGGAGTCGGTTTATTATCTCCTGACATTTGGATCTTTTGCAAAGACCTGGTTTGTAACCCTTCAGATTCTAACATAGCCGTCTTCCCCTTGCATGCCTTATATAGAAGAATGGTGATTCAGTTATAAAACATGCTACAGCAGAGATGGAATAGGTACTGAAGAATAGAAAAGCATGACATATTGACATGTATTCCCTCCATCCGGAAATAAATGGACGGGTCTAGGCGTATTTCAGTTCTAGATACATCCAGTTTTATCCATTTCTACGACATTTAATCCGGATGGAGGGAGTATGATGTAAGAGCTAGGGATACGACAGGACAACACTGTAAAAAAAACACTGAAAAACCCACTGCAGAACCAAAGTATTCAAACCAACTGATGAGATAGTACACTCATGCAGCTCAGGATGCAAAACTACCATGCAATTTTCCTTACAAAAATCAACATTGTGGCCTTTAATCATACATTTTGCTACAACTAAATTTAGATCAGATAAAGGTTGGATTCATGCTGATTAAAAAATACATGCTGATGTAAAAATATAGTGATATACAACATGTACTTACATCTACATTGGAGCACAGAGAATTCCTGCAAGAATCTTTCCTCATAAACGATACCATTGCAGAAATTCTTCTACCTGTTAAGCTTATTTTCTAAAAGAGAGATGGGTAAGAAACATGTAGAAAATATGATCAGCATGCTATAAATTTCATGATGCAAGGATATGCACACGCTTCTTAGAATTGAGTTGACATATTTTTGCTGGACTGGAGCGGACTAGTTCTTTGGCCACTGGAATCTGCTTATTATCAGTAGGAGTTGGGTTTCTCTGTTCTGGAGCAGTATCTATAAAAACTGGAGCTGGTTTATTATCTCCTGGCGTTTGGATCTTTTGCAAAGGCCTTGTTTGTAACCCTTCAGATTCTAACATAGTCGTCTTCCTCTTGCATGCCTTGTATAGAAGAATGGTTCTTTAATTATAAAACATGCGACATCAGAGAGATGGAATAGGTACTGAAGAATAGAAAGGCATGACATATTGACATGCATTCCCTCCATCCGGAAAAAATATGGATGGGTCTAGGCGTATTTCAGTTCTAGATACATCCTTTTTTATCCATTTCGGCAACATGTAATCCGGACGGAGGGAGTATGGTGTAAGAGCTAGGGATACGACATGACAACACAACAAAAAAACTAGTTGAATGTAAAACTATATGCTAGCGGAATACATACATAAATAACCAAAGGCAACATACACGTGTGTGATTGGGAAAATAAGATGGCATTGCAACAAAGCACTAGAACAACACTTCAATGTAAAAAAAACATGGTATGGCAGACATATGAAGTACATACTGATGAATAACAATGCATAAGATATTCAGAAGCATGATGTCCAAATTAAGCAGATGGCATTGCGATAGAGTAGAATGACAGTACTTGAATTTGAAAACATGTTATCATGAATGGAATAGGTACTGAAAAACAGGAAGGCATGACATATTTACATGCATGATCAGCATGCTAAGCACATGGCATTGCAACAGAGTAGATACACTCCAGGACATTATATGCATGTTGTACCCATATCACAGGCCAAGTTAGAGCAAGGACCTTGTGGGGTGAAGAGGATTCATCATCTTTCTGCAAGTCTTCTGAAGAACTGCCTTTACATGTTCCATCATATTGGGTATCATTGACATCAATTTTATTGGCCTTTACATTGCTCCGAGAGGTTCTTGTGGATATATCAGTGTGTGCAATTATATCTGACATGCATGGAAGACAACTAGTAGTTAGATCTATGTAAATGAGTGCATATAGGAGACGACAAAAATAGTAGGACTGGGGTTAACTAGCAGCAATATGTCTCATAAACTAAAGGGAGAACACAGATGAAAGCTACAGAATATGTATCCTTTGTACTCGAGATTAACTAGATGGCACACAAAAGTATTAAAGAACAACATAGGCAATACTAGAAGTGGTATAATACTATAATCACCAGCCTGTGGGATAGCATTGGCTGATGGATCATAACTATGGAACAATGTTACCTAAAGAACAAGTATCTTAGCTGAACTATGGAACAACGTGAACTCCTGAACAAGACCCGTAAGAGATCAGCATGAATATACAGTGAAATGTGATGATCTATTTTCCATGCCTAGATGAATAACAAAGCCATAAATGTTGCACACAAGTAAGATGAGGGTACAACCTATCTGGCTGCCATCCATAGGAGTGAGCATCATGTGCTGATTTGTCGATGGCCCTGCAGTTGTTGTGGCTATCCATGTCGGGCATGCGCATTCGATGCAGGGAACTGTTGAGTAGGGACTGTAGCTCCCTTCTGGTGTATGCTTCCCTTGTTGGATCAGCTGCGGTGAGTCGGAAGACGGTGCGTCTGAAGATGCAGATAACGCATAATGTTAAGAATGACATACCTCTTTGATCCGAAGAAAATATTGAACAAGTATCTTAAAATTTTGAACAAGTATTTTAAAAAACTAGTAAGATGCATGTGCTACACTACGGAGTCACAAAATATTAGGTGGACTTATAGTCAAGCGCATGTACACTGCTGCAGAATAATTCAGAAGTACCAATACATTCATCAAAGCGATGCAATATTATTGATAGGTCACATCAAACACAATAAACATATGGTTCCTAACCAGTAAACCCCGTCCTTCAAGCCAAACATTTTCTGTGCCGGTGACTGTAGCTCCCTTCTGGTGTATGCTTCCCTTGTTGGAACAGCTGTGGTGAGTTGGAAGACGGTGTGTCTGAAGATGCAGATAACGCATAATGTTAAGAATGACATATCTGTTTGATCTGAAGAGATCAACAGCAAGGTACGAGAGTGGTCACACGTCTGTTGACTGAAGACTAAATTGGGGTCACACGATTTTATTTTATTTTGGTACTGTCCGATCTACGCTGGATGGCTTGATGGTCGTCTTGTGCCTCCCGGCTGACACTGTTCAGAATCTTCCCCAAAGAGCCAGCGACCAACGGCAGAGCAGCCTGCCTCCGCCATCCGTGGCCCCGGCCAAAACCCCGCTCCCCGCCCCACCGCACTGCCGTGGTTGCGCCGCCCCCGAGCCAATCCACAAAGACTCCCCGTCATCCAGATCCGGCGGCGGCAGTACCTTCAACCCACGCAACTCTAAAAGATAGCCATCTAAGCGCTGCTTCCGCGGCGAACTTGCGGCCCCGCACCCTTACGGTAGACACCAGCCAACCGGCAGCCTAGGAGCTCCGCCGCCTCGAGGGGTGCTGCTTCCCATTGGGAATCGATTGGCCAAGAATAAAAATTCAGACAATTGACGCCTAAATAAAGTGATTTCAGATGAGGGTGTGACCTATCTGGCGGCATGATGAAGTAGGCAGGTCCAGCTGCCGAGTCGGTGAGGTCGACGCGGTTGCGGTGGCGACCGGTGGCAGGGAAAGAGCGATGTTGCCACGGTCGACGGCTACGCGGAAGCAGTGCCAGGACTCTGGACGGATCCGAAGTTGGAGCCGCTCCGGTACCATGAACAATGGCGGGGGTGAATCGGCTCCGGTACGGTTCACGCGGCTTTCGTCGAGGCAGCAGCAGAAGCACGGAGTAAGAGGCACACGACCCAGTGCACGACGGCAATTGGACACCGTCTCCGGCATTAAGGAGGAGGGTGGCTGTGAAATTGGTGCGGTGGGGGGCGCCATGGAGGTGGGGCTGAGGTTTCGCGGCTCCGGAGAAGGGAGCTTCCCGGGGAGAAGGTGATTTGGCGCCCACGAGGTATGAATGGG